>NW_012267430.1:519396-521004 GCF_000151885.1 Dipodomys ordii
TTTGCTTATGTGGTGCTGAGGAATCGAACCCAGGGCCTCATGCATTGCAAGGCAAGCACTCAACAACTGAGCCACCTTCCCAGCCCCTCACTTACTAGTTCTAAGCATTTTTTTTTTTGCAAATTTCTTGAGATTTTTTTAGAGGATCATGGCCTTTGCAAATAGAAACCATTAACGTCTTTATTTCCAATCTGTATACCTTTTAATTCATTGATATCTACCCTAACGTTTTTCTTCATTCACCTGCAAATGAAAATGTAATTCTTACTTAATAAAGGTAGTTTTGTAGTAGTACAAATTCAGGTGGTTTTTTTGCTTATTTTGGCAAGGCAAAGTTTATTTTTGCAGAGAGGTGTGCCATGAACCAAAAATCTGGCAAACGAACACCCAGATCCACATTCTTTATCTATTGTTGTTGTTTTTTAATTCTCTTCAGAAAGATATTTGACTGCATTTACTGAATACCTCATAATACTCCCAGTGGGCCAATCATAGCATCCTATAATCAATTCCTTTTTTTTTTCAAAAAAGTAAATGAATATTCACATTGAGATAAAGTCTAAAAAAAAATTTTTTTTTGGGTCCGGTCTTGGGGCCTGAACTCTGGGCCTGGGTGCTGTCCCTCAGCTCTTCAGCTCAAGGCTAGCACGCTACCACTTGAGCCATAGCATCACTTCTGGCTTTTTTTTTTCTGCTTATGTGGTGCTGAGGAATTGAACTCAGGGCCTCATGCATGCAAGGCAAGCGCTCTACCACTGAGCCACCTTCTCAGCCCCAAGAGGTTGAATAGTTCATTTTCACTTTTCTTCTTCTTCTTTTTTTTTTTTTTTTTTTTGGGTCCAGTCGTGGGGCCTGAACTCTGGGCCTAGGTGCTGTCCCTCAGCTCTTCAGCTCAAGGCTAGTGCTCTACCACTTGAACCACAGTGCCACTTCTGGCTTTTTTTCTTTTTGCTTAAGTGGTGCTGAGGAATCGAACCCAGGGCCTCAGGCATGCAAGGCAAGCACTCTACCACTGAGCCAACTTCCCAGACCCAGGGTAAAAAGATTTTTACGTCAGTTCTGGTCAGATTTTGGGGCAATATGTTTGTGCCAGATCTGGGGGCAGAATCTCTCTGGTTTGAAAGCATTTTGGATTTAAAAGTTAGAGGTAAGAGACTGTGAATCTATCATTTGAGCTGGAGTTTGATGCTTCTTCCTATTTGTCCATCCCCACCCCACCCCCACAGCAGTTTTTGTGTGTGTTGAAAGTTACTTGGCCTTAGCTTTTTCACTCAAATCTGATGTTCTACCATTTGAACCACACCTACACTTTTAGCTTTTTGCTAGCTCTTTGCAGACTCTCACGGACTTTTCTGCCTAAACTGGCTTCAAACCTTGGTCTTCATATCTCAGTCTCCTGAATAGCTAAGATTATAGGTGTGAGACACTAGCACCTGGCTGAACAATGCTGCAATGAATATATATATATATATATATATACACACATATATGTATGTATATATATGTATAATATGTATATATTTATATACATGTATAATATGTATATATTTATATACATATATAATATGTATATATGTATATACATATATGTATGTATATATATATATA
>NW_012267430.1:521054-537218 GCF_000151885.1 Dipodomys ordii
TATATATATATATATAGAGAGAGAGAGAGAGAGAGAGAGAGAGCCGGTCGTGGGGCTTGAACTCAGGGCCTGGGCACTGTCCCTGAACTGCTTTTGCTCAAGGCTAGCGCTCTACCACTTGAGCCACCACACCACTTCCTGCTTTTTCTGTTTATGTGGTGCTGAGGAATCGAACCTAGGGCCTCATGCATGTGAGGCAAACACTCTACCACTGAGCCACCTTCCCAGCCTATATTCAAGTTTTTGAATGAATATATGTTTTTATTTATGTTATGTATAATACCTAAATTGCTGAGTCATGTAGCAACCCTAAGCTTATCTATTGGAGAAACTTGTTCATTTTCTGAAGTGGCTACACCATTTTAGGTTCAAACCAATAGTGTGACTGATGTATATTTTTACAATTTCTTTAAAAAATTTAAATGTATTTTCTTTTTTTAAAGAAAAGACAAAAGAAATCAAAAGAACATGTTGAAAAATAATTATGGCTCCTAATTTTGTGTCTTCTGAAAAAGGAACTCACTCTCTTTTAATCAATAAAATGGGAACAAGAGAACATTCTGGAATTCTCTGACAGGTACAATACTTCCGTGCTTGTCAAATACATGATGAACGGAATTCTTTCACAGAAGCTCTTTGAACCTGAAACTGGGTAGTATTCAGCGGCCACGGGCCCTCAGTCTTAGAAAGGCCTAATCACCCTTGGCCAGGGAGGCAGAGCCCATATAGGAGCATGTGGGGTCTCCCCCCCCCACCCTCAATTAAAGGGCAGTTTCTGCAACATGCCTTCTTTTTTGAGTCAGAGCCAGGGTCATTGTTGGGCTGAGGTAACATTAATTATTTTTCCGCTTGTCGGATTCCATGAAAAAGATGTGAAAATGGCCTGTTTGTGAAAGAGTGCAGGCAGAGGCTGTGAGCTGATTATGTCAAACCTAGTCAGAGCCTCCTGGGTGTGGGCGATTGTAATCAACAAAGCATGTGGCATCTGGGCCCATTCCTGGGGGGAGCCCTAGGCAGCCCACTCCCCAGCAAAGACCGGAAGCCCACGTTAACCCTTGCTGCACTGAACCCTAAGCTCTGAGGAGCAAAGAAAGCTTCCCAGTACACTTTTAGAAGGGCAGAACAACAAAGGAGTAGTTATTTTTTGGGGGGGTGGGTTGGAAGAGGCATTGGTTTATGCCTCTTGAGTGTGTGTACGTGTGTGCATGTGTGTGTGTGTGTGTGTGTGTGTGTGTGTGTGTGCATGCGTACCAGTGCTGGGGCTTGAACTCAGGGCTAGGGCATTGTTCTTTAGCTTTTTGCTCAAGGCTAGCACTTCCCTCTTTTTTTTTTGGGTCCGGTCTTGGGGCCTGAACTCTGGGCCTGAGCGTTGTCCCTCAGCTCTTCAGCTCAAGGCTAGCGCTCTACCACTTGAGCCACAGCACCACTTCCGGCTTTTTTCTTTTTGCTTATGTGGTGCTGAGGAATCGAACCCAGGGCCTCATGCATGCAAGGCAAGCACTCTACCACTGAGCCACCTTCCCAGCCCCCTAGCACTTCCCTCTTGAGCCATAGCTCCACTTCCAGTTTCAGGGGATGGTTAATTGGAGATAAGAATCTCACAGGGTTGGGAAGTGGTAGAATGTTTGCCTAACATGCATGAAGCCCTGGGTTCCATTCCTCAGTACCACATAAACAGAAAAAAGCCAGAAGTGGTGCTGTGGCTCAAGTAGTGGAGTGCTAGCCTTGAGCAAATGAAGCTCAGGGACAGTGCGCAGGCCCTGTAGTTCAAGCCCCAGGGCTGGGGAAAAAAAAAATCTCACAGACATTTCCTGCCAAGACTGGCTTTGAACCATGATCCTCAGATCTTAGACTCCTGAGTAGCTAGGATTACAGACATGAGACACTGGTGCCTGGCTTTACCTATATGTTTTCCAAATTTATTTGATTATAAATTGTTCCAATTCCCCACTTGGTTTATGGACACATGTTTTGTTGCAGATGGTTGTAGATTATTCACATGTACTGTCATTTTGTAGACAAAAGAGAGTAGAGGTGGAGTAGTGATGAACTGAAGTGAGAAGGCTAGTGGAACATTTCAAATACAGAAGCTGGACATGGTATAATCTTAGCACGGAGAAGGCTAAGGAATGAGTACTGGGAGTTCAAAGTCTGCCCCAGGCTGCACAGAGAGACCCTGTCTGGAAACGAAAAAATTCTTTTTTATGTCTGATGAGAATAATTTCAAGGTTGTTTTTTATTTTGTTCTGTCTGGGCTTTATGTGTGTTTGTGTTTTGTTTGTTTGGTTTAGTTTTTCGGTTTGTTGTTGTTTGTGCCAGGCCTGGGGCTTAAACTCAAGGCCTGGGCACTGTTGCAGATTTTTCTTTTTAATTTTAAAAATAGTTATTATAAAGGTGATATACAGAAGGGTTACAGTTGCATAAATCAGGTTGAGTCCTTCCTTCCTTCCTTCCTTCCTTCCTTCCTTCCTTCCTTCCTTCCTTTCTTCCTTCCTTCCTTTCTTTCTTTTTTTTTCCAGTCTTGGGGTTTGAACTCAGGGCCTGGGCACTGTCCTTGAGCTTCTTTTTGCTCAAGGCTAGCACTCTACCACTTGAGCCACAGAGCCACTTCCAGCCTTTTCTGTTTATGTGGTACTGAGGAATGGAAATCTGGGCTTCATGCATGCATGTTCTACCACTAAGCCACATTCCCAGCCCTACATTTCTTTTTAGACAATGTCACCCCTTCTATACCTCTCTCCCAGTTTTTCCTTCCCATCTCACTCACAAGTTGTATAGTTCACTTGCAACATAGTATCTAGTGAGTACCAGGCTGTCTCCTTTTTTTTTTTTTCCTCAAAGCTAGTGCTCTACCACTTGACCCAGAGCTCCAGTTTTTTGATGGTTTATTGGAGATAAGAGCCTAAGGGACTTGCACTTTAGACTGAAATCCTCAGATCTCAGCCTCCTGAGGAGCTAGGATTATAGGTGCACCTTGCTGTTTTTGTTTTTTGTTTTGTTTTGTTTGTGACAGGATCTCACTATTTAGCCCAGATTATTTTTGACTCTCAATCCTCCTGCCTTAGTCTCCTAAGAGACAGTATTACAGCTGTGTGCTACCACACTAAGCTTAATTTCAAGTTTGATTGATTGATTAATTTATTTTTCTTGTTCTTTCTGCTCTCTGGGCAGAGTCTGGTCAATCATTGCCACTCAAGTAATATCTGATAAATGAGTTATTTAATAAGTTAAATAATTGATACCATTCAACTTCTTAAAAGGTAACAAAAGCCAGGTGTCAGGGGCTCACATCTCTTATCAGAAGGTTGAGGTTTGAGAATTGCAGATCTAAACCAGCCCTGGCAGGAAAGTCTATGAGACTCTTATCTACCTATTAATCACCAAAAATTAGAAAGTAGAGGTGTGGCTCTAGTGGTAAAGTGATGGTCTGGGGCAGAAAATCTCTGGGACAGGCCCTAAGTGCAAACTCCATGACCTCCCTCTCCCTCCTTCCCTCTCTTTCTCTCTCTCTGTCTTTCTGTCTGTCTCTGTCTCTCTCTCACACGCACACACACACAACAGAATGCCTTTAAGTCTTTCTTAGAAGTGAGATGTTTGTCATTCTTAAGAGCAAACAGATCAGATAACCATAATAACAAATATTCAACAGCATAAATAATAAACAGCATAATCAACAGCAAAACCATCTAATCTCCACATATAACACCTATTGTAATCAGGATGAGCAGGAACAGATTGTGGATTGTGCAGTGTATAAACTACAGCAACTCCATTCAAGAAGTGTATTTTCCAGTTAACTTGAGCTGACATAAAATCTACATAGAAATAATTAAAGAACAATCAAAAGAGACTTTATATGCCAGAACATGCTATGGTTAAAACGTTGATATATCTCTGTCTACACTTGTTTATTTTTGAGACAGTGTCTCAATGCTTAGCATAGTCTGGCTTGGAATTCATCCTCCTCCTTCCACAGCCATCCCAAGTGAGGAGATTATAGGCATGTGCTACTATAACTGGCATTGTTTCTATATATTTTTTTTGTTGGTTGTGGGGTTTGAACTCTAGGCCTAGGCACTGTCCCTCAGCTTTTCAGCTCAAGGCTAGCACTCTACTACTTGAGCCACAGCGCCACTTCCGGTTTTCGGTTAGTTAATTGGAGATAAGAGTCTCATGGACTTTCCTGCTTAGGCTGACTTTGAACCACGATCCTCAGATCTCAGCCTCCTGAGTAGCTAGGATTACAGGTGTGAGCCACCGGTGCCCAGCTTGTTTCTATTTATGTTAGATTTTTGAACTACAGGGAATAGATAGTTGAGATTCAACACATTTATCAAATGTTCCCACTTTCTGCCCTCAAATGCTTCTCAATCAAGTTGTAGATGACCATGTTTGGCCAGGCAGTTCCTTCTACTATAAGCACTTTTCTCCTGCTCTTCCTAGTGTATTGTAACTTGTTAGGGCCAAGTTCCAGTGTTACTTCTTCTCTGTGTTTTCAGAGACTTCTTTTTGACACTCACCAGCCCATTGCCTTTCATAGTCATTAAACAACAACAACAACAACAACAAAACAAACAAACAAGAGAAGGTAATGGCAAGACAAGCAGGATTCAACACAATTAGTTCAAACATCTGTAATCCTGTCTGCTCAGAAGGCAGAGATCAGGAAGATCATGGTTGGATGCTAGCCCAAGCAAAACCCTGAGAGCCTATCTGAAAAATAAAGTTAAAAGGGCCAGGGCTATGGTTCTATTGGCTGAGCAACTTGCCTGGTAAGTAATACAAGGCCCTGAATTCAAACACAGATTTAATCCATCAATTAATCCATTCGGGTAAGTTACTAACATGTTCTGTCCTTTAAAATAGGACTGGTTGTAACTTCTGCTTCCTAAAATCATGGTGCATGGGCTGAGAATGTGGCTTAGTGATAGAGTGCTTGCCTAACATGCATAAAGCCCTAGGTTCGATTTCCAAGTACCACATAAACAGAAAAAGCCAGAAGTGGTGCTGTGGCTCAAGTAGTAAAATACTAGCCTTGAGCACAGAGAGGCTCAGGGACAGTACCTAGACCCTGAGTTCAAGCCCCAGGATTGGCAAAAATAAATAAATAAATAAATAATAAAGGTGCGGATAGGAAAGGAAATGGAAAGATGGCACAGAGGTTGGTTCTTGGCCACATGGAAGCTCAGCTAGGTGCGTTGTTGTGCTGAGTTCATGGGTCAGGCCCAGTGTCCTCCTTGTCTTCACCCCTTGTGGGCAAGGTACTGCAGTACAGTAAGCTTTGTGTGCAGACACCTCCTCTTGGCCCAGGGTTCCTGTGTGCGCCGTGTCTATTCATCAAACACAATGGTATGGCAAAGATTAGAAGAGTTGAAGCCAGGAGGTTGATCTCTTATTCCCTTGTCAGTGTGTGATGTGCATGTGCATGTGTGTGTGGGTGTCCTTGTGTACATGCACACATGTGTGTGTGAGAGAAAAGTAAGATGCTGCAGGAGGGCTTTGTATTATGAAGAGGGGAGTTTTTAGAAGGGAGAAAAAGTTCTATTAAATGAATATACTGTAGCTAGGACCAGTGGCTCATGCCTGTAATCCTAGCTACTCAGGAGGCTGAGAGCTAAGGATCCTGATCTGAAGCCAGCCTGGACAGGAAAGTCTGTGAGACCCTTGTCTCTGATTAATTCAGAAAAGCCTGAAGTAGAACTGTGGCTCACATGGTAGAGTGTCAGTCTTGAGCAAAGAAGCTCAGGCCTTGAATTCAAGCCCCAGGATCAGCACACACACACACACACACACACACACACACACACACACACACACGAATATACTGTTTTATTTGAATGTTTATTACATCATATTAGATCACTGTCTACCAACTCACCTGTGCAACTAAGCTAGACCTTTTTTTTTTGGTTCCGGTCGTGGGGCTTGAACTCTGGGCCTGGGCACTGTCCCTCAGCTCTTCAGTTCAAGGCTAGCACTCTACCACTTGAGCCACAGTGCCACCTCCAGTTTTTTTCCTATTAATCTTCATACTTGCTTATATCTCTTTCCTCTACCTCTCTTTTTTCTTTCTTTCCTTCCTTCATTCCTCCCTCCTTCCATCTCTCTCTCTTTCTCTCTCTCTCACTCTCTCTCTTTCTCTTGGTGTTTGTACTGGGACTTCAACTCAGGACCTTATACTCTGCTTAGCTTTCTTTCTTTCTTTTTTTGATTTTTTTTTTTTTTTTTGGTCCGGTTGTGGGGCCTGAACTCTGGGCCTGAGCACTGTCCCTCAGCCCTTCAGCTCAAGGCTAGTGCTCTACCACTTGAGCCACAGCACCACTTCCGGCTTTTTTCTTTTTGCTTATGTGGTGCTGAGGAATTGAACCCAGGGCCTCAGGCATGCAAGGCAAGCGCTCTACCACTGAGCCAACTTCCCAGCCCTTTCTTTCTTTATTTTTGTTGGTTGTGAGGCCTGAACTCTAGGCCTGGGTGCTGTCCCTCAGTTCTTCAGCTTAAGGCTAGTGCACTACTACTTGAGCCACAGCACCATTTCCAGCTTTTTCTGCTTATGTGGTGCTGAGGAATCGAACCCAGGCTCTCATGCATGCAAGGCAAGTACTCTACCACCAAGCCAACTTTCCAGTCCCTCTTTCTGTCTTATTATTAAAAAAAATTTTTTTCTGGTCCTGGGACTTGAATTCAGGGCCTAGGCACTGTCCCTGAGCCTTTTCTGCTCAAAGTTAGCACTCTACCAGTTGAACCACATCTTCATTTCCAGCTTTTTTCTGGTTAATTGAAGATAAGCTTCTAATGGCCTTTTCCATTTGGACTGGCTTCAAACCATGATCTTCAGATTTCAGCCTCCTAAGTAGCTAGAATTACAGTTGTGAGCCACTGGTACCTGGTTTCTTAGATTTTTTTGTTCAAGACTGGCACTCTAGCACTTAAGCCATACTTGTAATTCCAGCTTTCTGTCAGTGTTGTCTCAGGATTACAGGTATGAACCACCAGTGCCTGGATCTCTCCCTCTCTCTTTTCTGGGTGCTATAATAACAACCATGCTCAGGGGCTGGGAAGGTGGCTCAGTGGTAGAGCGCTTGCCTTGCATGCCTGAGGCACTGGGTTCAATTCCCCAGCACCATATAAGCAAAAAGAAAAAAAAAGCCGGAAATGGCACTGTGGCTCAAGTGGTAGAGCACTAGCCTTAAGCTGAAGAGCTGAGGGATAGCGCCCAGGCCCAGAGTTCAGGCCCCACCACTGGACCCCCCCAAAAAAAACCAAAAAACAAACAAACCCAACCATGCTCCTTCAGTTGTTCTTCACATTTCCATGCTTATGACTTTCTACTCTTTTTCTGCCATAGTTTTTCTTATTTTTCTTTTATTATCCATCTAGCCTAATAGATACCCAATCTATCCCCAAAATAAATTGACTGTCAATGTTTCCTTGTTTATGTTCTATACTGGGACAATCATCATTTATAAAAACACCAGCCAAATTTACTAGGTTAAAAGTGGTTCAGGATGGGCAACAGTGGCTCACACCTGTAATCCTAGCTACTTAGGAGACAGATCTTAGGATCTCAGTTCAAAGCTAGCATGGGCAGGAAGATCTATGAGACTCTTATCTGTAATCAAATACCAGAAAACTGCAAGTGGGGCTGTTGCTCAAAGGAGTAGAGCACTAGCCTTGAATGAAAAAGCTCAGGGACAGTGTTCAGGCCCTGAGTTCAAGCTTCATGACCAACACACATACATAAAAAATGTGGTTCAATTATAAAATGTATCATTTATTTTTTTCATGTACCTACAAAGTCTGTACTCCTACCCAGTTCTTCCATTATGATTGTATAACACTGATTTATTTTGGCCACTGAAAAAGAAAGGAAATGATAAGCCTTCCTATGGTGTTTTTCCTGTTGATGGTTGTAGAGCCCCATGGTGAAGTATACCATACCATAAAGACAGCAACAGCCAAGATTTAGTTAAGATGTCATGATCAGAAAATGGAGTCTAGTGATTATAGACCTGCTTCCCTGGGATGCAGCAGATTTCTTATGCTGAACAAAAGGCTGTGTAAACAATTTACTATCTGAAATAGCTCAGCAACAATGGAGACTTTCTCCAGCCTCACCAAAGAGTAGCATAAATTCAAACCAAAATCAATATGCTGTCCTTTTCCTGGGTACAGTATAATATTATACATCTGTCAACTTTTGATCAGTGTTTCAAATATACCTTAGGAAAGTAAATTCCTATGTTCGATGCAATGGTATACACCTTTAATCCCAGCACTTGGCAGCGGCTGGAGAATCTCAAGGTCAAGGCTAATCTGGGCTAAGAAAGTGAGTTAGAGGACAGCCTGGGCTATACAGCCAGACCTCATCTCAAAAAACAAAAATGAGGGAGGGAGGAAAGAAAGGAAGGAAGGAAGGAAGGAAGGAAGGAAGGGAGAAATGAAGGGACGGAGGGAGGGAGGGAGGGAGGGAGGAAGGAAGGAAGGAAGGAAAGAAGGAAAGAAGGAAGGAAGGGAGAGAGGGAAGGAGGGAAGGGAGGGAGGGAGGGAAGAAAGGGAAGGAGGGAAAGGAAAATCAGAGATGAAAGCCATGCCTAATGTGTAGTTGCTGTTAATCTTAGTGTCTTGGTAATGAATAGCCATGTTCTCTCAAATGCTTCTTCCCATATTCACACCTTCATATTCACATTCCACCTACTTTTCTGTAGGCATGTTCTGTGTTACTATGTTACCATCTAGCATGGATATGATGAAAATGTTATCATATATATTACATCTTCTTCACTTCCCTCAGTTATATTCTCTTCTACTATACATTAGTTGCCTCTCTCTACACAGAGGGTTTTTTTTGGGGGGGGGACTGGGGGTCTGCTAGGCAAGCCCTCTTGAGCTACATTCTTCCAGCTCCTTGTCCACATTTGTTTCCCACACTTCAGTGAGCTGTAACCAACCACAGTCTGAAAATATGAGTTGGAAAATGTCAAAAATAAACAATTTCTAAGTTTTTAATTGTGTGCCATTCTTAGTAGCATGGTAAAAAAAAACTCATGCTGTCCCATATCACCCCACCTGGACATGAATCTTCCTCTCATCTGGTGTGCTGCTGAGAAGCATCTCAGTTATGAAATCCTCTGTAATGATGTCGTAGTGCTGTGTTCATCCAACCCTCATTTCACTTAGCAGTAGTCCCACAGTGCAACGCACTCTTATGATAGTGTGTTGTTATATTTGTTTCCCTCCTCCTCCTTCTCCTCTGTTTTATTTTTATTTTTTTGTTGGTTGTGGGGCTTGCACCCAGCTTCCTCCTTTTCTTACCATGTATGTCAGTAATAGGGCTTGAACTCAGAGCCTTGAGCTCTTGCTTGGCTTTTTTTTTTCCCCTCAAGACTTGCATTCTAGGGCTCAGTGGTAGAGTGCTTGCCTTGCATGCATGAGGCCCTGGGTTCGATTCTCCAACACCACATAAGCAAAAAGGAAAAAAGCCGGAAGTGGCTCTGTGGCTCAAGTGGTAGAGCGCCAGCCTTGAGCTGAAGACCTGAGGAACAGTGCCCAGGCCCAGAGTTCAGGGCCACGACCGGACCCCCCCCCCAAAAAAAGACTTGCATTCTACCACTTGAGCTGCAACCCCACTTTTGGCTTCTTGTTGGTGAATTGGAAATAAAAGTCTCATGGACTGTTCTGCATGGGCTGGCTTCAAACTTCAGCCCTCACATCTTGGCCTCCTAAGTAACTAGGATTGCAGGTGTGAGCCCCCTGGCTAGTTTTCTATCTTGTTAACAAATGAAAGTTCACCTTTTCCTCTTGTTCAGCCCTCGGGGAACCACTAATTTACCTTCTGCATCTATAAATTTCCCTTATTTTTAATGGGTATATAACATTCCATTTGTAGTGCCTTTTATAATCCATGTATCAGTTGTTGAATGAACTTGTTAAAAGTGGTATGATAATCATATCATGTGTGCTCTTTAAGAAATAGCCCATCAAGGGTCTGGGAAGGTGGCTCAGTAGTAGAATGCTTGCCTTGCATGTATGAGGCCCTGGGTTTGATTCCTCAGCACCACATAAGCAGAAAAAGCTGGAGGTGGTGCTGTGGCTCAAGTGGTAGAGCACTAGCCTTGAGCTGAAGAGCTGAGGAACAGCAACCAGGCTCAGAGTTCAGGCCCCATGAATGACAACAACAGCAAAAATAGCCCATCAAGTAATACAAGCTTTTCATTTAAACTGTGTTAAATTATGCATTATAGAATTTGATTTTCCAAGCTCAAGCTAGTTTACATTTGTCAAATTTGTTCATGCTATAATGTGCTTATTATATAACACTTAGTTGGGTTTATTATATGTTGTATGGAATTTTTGTTTATGTGGAATGTGTTTATCTCTTTTTCTCTCTCTAAAACTCTCCTCACTTTCTCTCCCTCCTCTCTATCTCTTAGTGCTTGGAATGTTCCCCAGGCCTTCACACATGCTAGGCAAGAGTTATTTATTGGATTCCATAACAGGACACAGATGGGTTAGATTCCCTTCCTCTGAGCTTCTCAGGGACCTGCTACTTCCGAGAAACTTTTCCAGCTTCTGGCTGTCTGTGGTCATCATAAGATGCAGCCCATAGGCCTACCACACACACCTGATCCATAGCACTACAATCAAGCAGAGACCCTGGACTCAGACATCCTGGTGGTCCCCAGGCTTTGGTGATCAGTGATACCCCTAAGGGAGAAGGCAGTGAAGTCAATCCCTTCTCTCATAAACTTGCCCAGGTGGCCTTGGGCATGGTTGGACTCTAGAAGGGGCTGTTGGTGGGCACACTGTACTGCTGCAGTCCGCCCTGCATTAGCCCAGGATGGCAGTGGTGGGAAGTGCCAGCCAGCACAGAATGAAGGGGAACCCAGGTACCAATTAAGTGGGGATAAATAGCCATTACCCAGGAGGCCTGACAATGGCAGGAGACCACAGCCTATTCACCAGCAACTGCTTATTTTCCCATTGATCCTCAGCATGATGGGACCTTGCCTTCTGTAGCGCCCCAAATAACAGGCTCGCAAAGCCCAGTGCTAAGAGGTGGCATCTGAGAGGAATCCGCTTGGGTCTTCCTGTCTGTTTCATCTTAAGGCCTGCCAGGAGGAGAGATAATTACGGGTCTGAGATGGTGTTCCAGCACAGACAATGAGAGGATCAACACATGCCTCTCTAAAATCAAATTAAAACGTTTTTAAAAAGTTTCAGCTCAGGAGGATACCAGCATTTCCCACCAGTTTCAGCTGGATGTAAAAGGGAAGAGAGATGGAGATAAAGAGGGAGGGAGGGAGGGAGGAAGGAGGGAAGGAAGGAAGGAAGGAAGGAAGGAAGGAAGGAAGGAAGGAAGGAAGGAAGGAAGGAAGGAAGGAAGGAAGGAAGGAAGGAAGGAAGGAAGGAAGGAAAGAAAAGAGTCACTAAGTCCCTTCAACAGTCACCTTAGAGGGTGCAAGAGACTTTGTTTTCCTATAGCCCCCCCCACCTTGTATCACACAGCCAGACTTTCTCTAAATGCCCCAGGAGGAAGTGGAGCTGTGGCTCAAGTGGTAGAGCATCTGCCTTGAGCAAAAAAGCTAAAAGAGAACACCAAGGCCCTGAGTTCAAGCCCCAGTACTGGCACAAAGAAGATTAAAAAGAAGAAAAGAATGTCCAAGGACCCCCTGGCCTCTGGCTCATAGTTGTGGGAGGATTTTTGTATTGGCTACCCACTCTGTAGGACCTACCTCCCCTCCCCCTCCAGGGTCATTGAGAAGCAGGATTTCTGCCACTTTGGGGAGTGGTGGTGGCTGATTACACGCATAGGGTCTATATGTGTTTTGGTACTGGGGCTTGAGCTCAGGGCCTCTCACTCTCACCTAACTCTGCTGAAGGCTGGCATTCTACCACTTGAGCCACAACTCCGCATCTAACCATTTGGTGATTGATTGTAGATAAGAGTCTATTACTTTTGTCTTCCTGGGCTGGCTTTCGATTGCCATCCTCAGATCTCACCCTGCTGGTAGCTAGGATTGCAGGCATGAGCCACCAGCTCCTGGCTCAGAATTACATTTCTGCATTTGTGGCCATCTCCTAGGTTGAGCAAGCTACTTTACCTTGACCTTCAATTCCTTAAGTTCTTATTTGTAAAATAGGGAGAATAGTCCATCTCTGAAGCTTGTTCCCTAAAGAATCTGATGAAATAAAATGCACGTAAAGGTACTTGGTTCATAACAAGTACCAAGAAATGTTGGCTGGAATTTTCTCCAAGGAAGGGTGGGCAGGAGGGGCTGGCTGCAAAGGGCTCTAATGATTAAGTGAGAGGGCGACAAGGTGTTACTTTTGCATCAACTACAGAGCTTCTTATGACAGTGTCATTTAATTTGTCCCCTATGAGAGAACATGCCATATTGAAATCTGAGGCCATTTTCCCCCAGAAAATCCTATTACAAGATGCAGGGCACTGACATCACATACAGTGAAAACAGGGGTAATTTGGGGAGGGGAAGGGAAATAACAAAATGCTGAAACAAGGATACAGGATGACCCATTGTACCAATACACTATGTAAAAAACGAACTTTACAACCTGGGGAGGGGAGGAGGAAGATGGGGAGGGAAAGGGTGGTAGGGCAAAAACAAAGGAGAAGGTAACAATGCTCCATAGGAAAGATACTCATTACCTTACTCATGTAACTGTAACCCCCCTGCACACTATTTTTACAGTAAAAAAAACATTAAAAGAGATCCTATTACAATTTTTTTTACTTTTATTTATTTTTGGTGATGAGGCTTGAACTCTGGGCCTGGGCACTAACCCTCAGCTCTTCAGTTCAAGGCAAGTGCTCTACCATTTGAGCCACAGCACCACTTCTGGTTTTCTGGTGGTTAATGGGAGATAAGAGTCTCATGGACTTTCCTGCCCAGGCTGGCTTTTAACCGTGATCCTCAGATCTCAGCCTCCTGAGTAGCTAGGATTACAGGCGTGAGCCACCAGTGCCCAGCTCCTATTATAAAAATTTACATTTCTTTTGAGTGCCCTTTTTTTATTTTTGAGGAAAAGGGTGATTATATTTATTTTATTTTATTTATTTTTACCGATCCTGGGGGTTGAACTCAGGGTCTGGGCTCTGTTCTTGAGCTTCTCTGGGCTCAAAGCTAGCACTCTACCACTTGAGCCACAGCACCACTTCCAGCTGTTTCTGTTTGTGGCACTGAGGAGTCAAAACCAAGGCTTCCTGCATGCTAGGCAAACACTCTACAACTAAGCCACATTCCCAGCTGGAACGGGTGATTTTGTGTTTTCTTTTGTTTTGAGACAAGGTCTCAATAGATAGCCTGGGATAATCTCTATCTTTCCTCCTTACCAACACCTTTTGAGTGCTGGGATTACAGACATGTGTTGCCATGCTCAGCTCCTTGTTTTGTTTTTACGATAAGCATGTATTGCTGTCATAACTATTTTAAGAAATCAATAAAAATTGAGGGTATTGAGAGGAAAGAAGAGAGAGGAAAAGGGAGATGAATAAAACTTAGTCTAGGTCAGAAAAGTTCCATAATGTAAATTGTTTTTAGTCTTATTGAGAAATAATTGACCAATAAATATGATATTTATTTAAGGTGTACAATAAAATATAACTATGTATTACTGAAATATCACTCCCTTCAAGCTAATTAGCATATGTATCACCTCCCATAGCTATTTCTTTATTTTTTGCCAGTCTTGAGCTTGAATTCTGGGCTTGGGCACTGTTCCTGGGCTCAACCTTTGCAGGTGCTCAACCACTTGAGCCACAGAGCCACTTTCCATCTTTTGTGTGATTAATTGGAGATAAAAATCTCACAGATGGTCTGGGAAGGTGGTTCAGTGGTAGAGTACTTGCCTTGCATGCATGAAGCCCTGGGTTTGATTCCTCAGCACCACAGAAAAAGCCAGAAGTGGCACTGTAGCTCAAACAGTAGAGGGCTAGCCTTGAGCTGAAGAACTGAGGGACAGTGCCCAGACCCAGAGTTCAGGCCCCACCACTGACAAAAAAAAAAAAAAATCTCATGGCTTTCCTGCCCAGGCTGGCTTTGAGCCATGATCTTCAGATCTCAGCCTCCTGAGTAGCCATGATTATAGGCATGAGCCACTGGCTTCTGAGCTACTTTTTCTATTTTAAGTTTTTCCCCCTCCTTTTTGTTTCTTGTACTACTAAGGCAAGTGCTCTACTACTTGAATCATTCCCCCAGGCCCTCTTGCTTTTATTTTATTTTATTTATTTTTATTTTTTAGGTCCGGTCAAGGGGCCTGAACTCTGGGCCTGGGCACTATCCCTCAGCTCTCAGCTCAAGGCTAGCACTCTACCACTTGAGCCACAGCGCCACTTCCAGCTTTTTTTTTTTATGCTTATGTGGTGCTGAGGAATCAAACCCAGGGCCTCATGCATGCAAGGCGAGCACTCTACCACTGAGCCACCTTTCCAGCCCCTTGCTTTTATTTTTGAAATAGCATTTCCCTAACTTTGCCTAGTCTGGCTTTGGACTCCTGATCTTCCTGTCTGCCTCTGTTTACCAAGTATGGGATTACAGTCTTGCACCAGCATACCCAGCTTCAATAACTAACCAGGCCTCACAGCTGTTAGGCAATGCATTATCACTTGAGCCACACCCTTGCTCTTTTTTTTTAATTTATGTACACAGTAACTGTACATACTTATAGGGTCCAGAGATATTCCAATATATACATACATACAATGTATAATGATCATTGTGTGGTAATTGACATATCCATCACCTCAAATGTTTATGTCTTTTTAGAATGCATCAGCTCTTTGGAGACAATTTTAAGAACAAGAGTCAATGATAGCTGGGTACTATAGGCTCATGCCTATAATCCTAGCTACTTGGGAGACTGAGTGCTGAGGATCAGGGTTCCAAGCCAGCCTGGGTATGAATGTCTGTGAGACCCTTACTAACCACAAAAAAAGGTGGAAGTGGACCTGTGGTTCAAGTGATAGAGCACTAGCCTTGAGCAAATAGAAAAGCTCAGGGACAGTGCCCAGACCCTGAGTTCGAGCCCCAGAACCACACAAAAGGAAATAAAAAAAAGGTCAATAACAGAGGAATGGTGGCCAGTGTGAGCAGCTGTGAGAAGTATCTCAGGGCAAGTTCACACAGAGCTCTTGCTCTGGGTCTGGATGGGATGGTCCAGGGCTTTAGCTAAAGCCTCCAGAGCAAGGGCTAAAATATGGTTTGGAATCAAGAGTTCCAAGTTCTAGTCTCTGACCTTGACTATTCCATGTTTCTGAGCAAATCGCTGAATGTGTTTATTTAGTCATTTATTTTCATTCATTCATTCAAATTAATAGATGGGTTTTTCATACATTGCCAAGGGAGGAGTACAGTGGCTATTCACACGTTTGATCTCACTCTGAAATTTGGCTTTTAACTTAGTATGGGCTCCCAACTGGTAAAGGGCATTATAGCCCAGAGCTCCTGCCTCAGCCTCTGAGTAACTGAGACTACAGGCATGTGCCATTGGGTATGCTACCCTGACAGCTCTGAATGTTATGGGGTCTCTCTTTCTTTGGAGAGGATAAAAGCAGATACTTTCAGTTGTTGTGAATATTCAGGAGATTATGTGTTTGGAAATCATTTGTACATGGAAAACTTTTGAGAACAACTTACAAATGAGTAATCAGAAGGCCTGGTTGGTCTCCTCTCCCCTTATCTTCATTTTCTTCTTCAGTGTATTCAGAAGATTGGGCTGTGGAACAGCAGCTGTGTCTCTTCAAGATGGCACCTTGAACTCTGTATCTGCCACATGGCAGTCACATGACCGCAGGCAAAGAGGCAAAATTGACCCAGATTTTTTCTGTCTTCTTTTAGAATGGTATTCGTAAACTTAAACTCTTCTAAATATCCCTCACCTCTCAACAGTGCTATGTTGGGGGTAAATGACAACAGTGAACAAAAAAGCTTAGCAAAGTCAGGTCCTGATGCCTCATGCCTATAATCCTAGCCACTCAGGAGGCTGAGATCTGAGGATCATGGTTCAAAGCCAACCCAGGCAGGAAAGTCTCTGAGACCTTTTCATCTTGGTAAGGAGAGTAACTTAATCATGGAATATTTTTTTAATGAGTTGTTGAATTTCATTTGTCAGTATTTTATTAAGAATTTTTTCAGGGGCTGGGAAGGT
>NW_012267430.1:550504-552735 GCF_000151885.1 Dipodomys ordii
CCACTTCTGGCTTTTTTCTTTTTGCTTATGTGGTGCTGAGGAATCGAACCCAGGGCCTCAGGCATGCAAGGCAAGTGCTCTACCACTGAGCCACTTTCCCAGCCCTGTTGTTGTTTTTTACCTCTAGGATTTCAATGTATTTTAGTTGTCTGTTACTGAAAAGCTTAAATTCATACTTAATATTGCAGGGTTTGTTTGTTTGTTTGTTTTGCTGGTCATGGGGCTTGAACTCTGGGCCTCAGCTCTTCAGATCAAGGCTAGTGCTCTACCATTTGAGCCACAGCACCACTTCTGGGTTTTTCTGCTTTTGTGGTGCTGAGGAATTGAACCCAGGGCCTCATGCATGCTAGGCAAACACTCTTCCACTGCCCCCTTCCCTGCCCCAATACTGCAGTTTTATAATTATCTTTAAATTATCCCCTATAGTAGAATTTTGAGCAGAAAATAAACAGAATGTTGTGTGGATATTTCCCCCAGAAAGTGCAGGCAAGGAGTGGGAAGGAGTCTGTTCTTGTGAATTGGGGAGATAATTCCAAGCAGAGTTCTTTGCGGCAGAAGCGGGCAAAGGCAGAGAGCCTGGATGCACAGGAGAGGCTGCATTGGAGGTTCTATTGCAGTTGAATCTTTGGTATTACTCCACCCTTTACATAGGTCTCAGGATGCAGGAAAGAACAGCTTCTCTCCAACAGCGGATTAGTTATTCCCTCTCACTCCCCCTCCCCCCTCCCCCACTGGTACTGAGACTTTAACTCAAGGCCTAGACTACATCCTTTAACATTTTCACTCAAGGCTGGTGCTCTACCACTTGGGCCACAGCTCCCTTTCCAGATTTTGGGTGGTTAATTAAAGATAAGAGTCTCATGGATTTTCCTGTCCTAGCTGGCTTCAAACCTTGGTCCTCAGATCTCAGTTTCCCAAATAGTTAGTAGTACGGTTGCTTGGGCTGATTATTCTCACAGTGACTGATGGAAAAAGGTGTCTGGTAAACTTAAACTGCGTGTATGTTTCTGCACAGACTCAGGTTCACACCCGAAGGATGAGATGACACTGTAAATCTAGTTAGCACAAGTAAGCTGGCCCAGATGGTAAATATCACCCCATTCCAGTGGCCCACCTTGCTTTTCTTATGTTCTTTGGGAGGCATTTTCCTCAGCAAGTAACTCCAGCCCCAAAGTAATGAAGGAAGCTTGGGTGGCTTCCCCTTGGGGGCAGCTGCCTGGGAAGTCAGCCAAGTTGCCTTTTGGTCTTCTGAGGGGGAGCCAGGGTACAGGTTGGGGCGAGGGGCTGAGGAGAGGGAGGGATCAGCACTCTTCATATGGCTGCCAGTAGCTTTGCCCACTTCTACTGCCAGGTGTCTCTTTACTGAAAACACATTGAACAGCTGGGCAGTTGGTGACTCTCTGTAGTCCCAGCTACTGAGGAGGTTGAGGCAAGAAGATCACTTGAACCCAGGAGATTTGGGCCAGCCTGGCCAATAAAGTTAGATTCCATCCTAAAAACAAAACAAAAAACTTAGTAAATAAACAAACAAGGTGAATGAATCTATTAAAACCATATACTTGGCTGGTTAGTAGAACTTAGGAGAACTCCGATAATGCTTGAATAAGGTACTGTATTGTTCCTCCTCAGGGAACATACAGTGTCTGCTGTTTGAGTTCTAATGCCTCCCAGCTCTCAAAAAGCTACTCTTCATCAGCACCCAATTGTCCCATGAAACTTGTTTCCCTGAACTTCCATGAAACTTAGAATTTGCTAGAACCAAATCAAACTGCAGTATAACTATCTGCTTCCACACACATTTCTTCTCTAGAACTAACACACACTCATATTGGTAAATTGATGTTTTCCCTCTCTCCCTTCCTGTTCCTTCCCTCCCTTTCTTCCTTTCCTTCCTTCCTCCCTCCCACCTCCTTCTCTCTTTCCTTCTTCCCTCCCTTCCTTCCAACCTTCTTTCCATCCCTCCTTTTCTCCTCTCCCTTACTTTCTTCTCTGCACTCCCCTTCCTCACCTGCCCCCTCACCCCCAGCCCCGGACCCCTGTGTCTAGTACTCCTCTCTTCCCTGGCTTTTTGGCTTTAATGCAAGAGTACTACCACTTGAGCTACACCTTCACTTCCAGCTCTTTTCTGGTTAATTGGCCATAAAAGCTCACAGACTTTCCTGCTCAGGCTGGCTTTGAACTACTAGGCTTGATTTCTTTCTTTCTCTCTCTCTCCTTTTTTTTTTTTTTTT
>NW_012267430.1:552785-558962 GCF_000151885.1 Dipodomys ordii
AAAAAAAAACAAACAGAAGAGTCACAGTGGCTCAAGTGGTAGAAGGCTAGTCTTGAGCACAGAGAGACTTAGGTACAATGCCCAGGCTCTGAGTTCAAGCCCCAGGACTAGCAATAAACCAAAACCAAAACCAAAAACAAACTTACTTGATTCAGACTTTGGGGTTAGAAATATCTCAGAAGTCCAATGATTTCTTTTTAAGGTGTGTGTGTGTGTGTGTGTGTGTGTGTGTGTGTGTGTGTGCACGCATGTGCATACTCTAGTACTGAGCTTAAACAACTTGGTGTTGTCTTTTGGCTTTTTTCACTCAAGGCTGGTGCACTACTCTCTAAGTCATAGCTCTACTTCTGGGCTTTTTTGGAGGCTGATTAGAGATAAAAATATCACAGACTTATTTTCATGCCTGGGTTGGCTTCAAACAAGGATTCTAAAATCTCAGCCTCCTGATTAACTCAGATTACAGGCATGAGCCACTGGTGCCCAGCAAGTTCTTATCTTTGAACACAGCATTCACAGCCAATGTTCTAAAAGCCTAAAATAATAGTGCATTAATATTGTTTTAAGGCTATACTGAAAATGAACTATATAACTTGTGTGTAGAGGTTGGAGGGAAAAACTAAGAGGCAATGAGGGAAGGGGTGACATTGTCCAAAAAGAACGTACTCATTATCTGACATGTAACTGTAACCCCTCTCTATATCACTTTTTAAGTAAAAATAAAATACTTTTTAAAGATTAAGAAATTGGAATCATAGCTCACATGGTAGAGTGCCAGCCAATGAGCAAAAGCATTAAGAACCGAGTTCAAGTCCTAGCCTCAGACCAAAAAAAAAAGATTGTTTTTTTTATCATAGTAGGTATAGGAGACATTGGTTTCATAGACTCTATCCTCCACATGCTTTTATCTATCTATCTATCTATCTATCTATCTATCTATCTATCTATCTATCTATCTATCTATCTATCTATCTATCTATCTATCTTTAAGAATGCAATGTCTAACTGAGGGTAGTATGGGTAACAGGTCCCTAACCCAGCAAGTCCAGCAGGGATGAATTGCATACAGGAAGGCTTGGCATGCTTGCCAATTTCCTGGCCGTTCTAACTCAATAGCAGGGGTAGGGGTGTACTCTTGGGGTGGATCTCTTGCCTAGCAAGTGTGAGGCCCTTGGTTCCATCATAGTACCACAAAACAAACAAACAAAACTCACAATAACAGATATTGTTTAGTAGTTGAAAGGTTTCTTTAGTGGGTGACGCAGATGCTGAAGATCAAATTCTCCTCTTTAACTATCTTCCATTCCCATTACCAACACACACACACACACACACACACACACACACACACACACACACACACAGAGCAATGTTCTGCACTGTTTCTTCTCTAAATTATCAAATTATCCAGTGGTCAAAAGGTATTTGGTCCCATCCAGTCTCTCTCAGTTTGTGGTAGGACTAATTTGTTAATGGGGCCCCAGAGGAAATTGCCTAGTGTTTCTTCTAATTGGACATGACTACTTCAGAATGACTGCGGCCGCCCGCCAGCTCTCACTGTCCTGGACACTGGATAATAAGCTTCTGCACCCGTCTCTGGTCCTGACCAGGACCATCTGTGGTAATGAACTTGGAAAGCTCATTGTAGATTGCAAAAAAAAAAAAAGAAAAGAGAAAGGGAGAGAAAAGCACAGTCCAGCTCTTGTCAGTGAGTTTAATTATAGTTTCTGTTGGCTTGACAAAAGAAATGCAGGAAAGCTAAACTGGGAAGAGGGTGGGAAGAAAGGCTGAGTGCCAGAGGGACCCATAATGGTAGAACCACACTAACATTCCTCCAGGACTGAGGTTTCTAGAAGCAGCTCAGAGATCTCATATTAGGGTTGAGCTCTCAGTGTTCAAATAGGAAGCTCTGCAGCTGCGAGCAGCCAAGGCTGGGGTTCGCTGCATGTCACTGATCTGAGAGTACAAGCTTTGTCACACTGTCACCCACTCTGACATTCTGAGAGACAGGGCCATTGTGCACATTATAGACTGATTTTATTATTATCATTGATGAGTATTTGTTTTCTGAAATAGGCTCTTGGTGCATTAAACTCCAAATCTATTGCTCATACTATTCCAAAGATAGTGTATTTGTGTGTGTGTGTGTGTGTGTGTGTGTGTGTGTGTGCGTGCGCGCGCTGATACTGAGGCTTGAACAGCCCTGGTGCTGTCCCTGAACTTTTCAGATTGTTTGTTTATTTGTTTATTTATTTTACCAGTCCTGGGTCTTGAATAACAACCTGGGCACTATCCTTGAGTTTCTTTTGCTCAAGTGTAGCACTCTACTACTTGAGCCATAGTGCCACTTGTGGCTTTTTCTGGGCAATTCACTGGAGATAAGAGTCTCCTAGGGACTTTTCTGCCTGGGCTGGCTTCAAGCCACAATCCTCATAGCTCAGCCTCCTGAGTAGCTAGGATTATAGGGGTGAGCCACCAGAGCCCAGCTGACCCTGAGCTCCCCCCCCCCACCTCAAGGCTGGCACTCTGCCACTTGAGAAACAGTTCCACTTCAGACTTCTTTTTTTGGGGGGGGGGATCCAGTCATGGGGCCTGAACTCTGGGCCTGGAAGCTGTCCCTCAGCTCTTCAGCTCAAGGCTAGCGCTCTACCACTTGAGCCACAGAGCCACTCCGGCTTTTTTCTTTTTCCTATGTTGTGCTGAGGACTCGAACCCAGGGCCTCATGCATGCAAGGCAAGCGCTCTACTACTGAGCCATCTTCCCAGCCCCCCACTTCAGACTTCTTTCTAGTTAATTGGAGACAAACGTCCCAAGGACTTTCCTGCCTGGGCTGTGTTTGAACTCCAATCCTCAGATCTCAGCCTTCTGAGTAGCTGAGATTACAGGTGTGAGCCACCAGTGGGTAGTTCCAATTTCTCCTTCTAAAGTGAGTTCCCTCATGCACTTGCACATTATTGGAAGCAGCAAAGCAACTTAAATGTGGTTCTGCTGTGTTCAGAGGGAGAGGGGTTGGTCCATAGCCAGGGAGAGGCCCAGTGTCTGAAAACCTTCAGCGTTTACCTTAAGGAGAGTTAATTCCAAGACCAAGATTTTCCAAGCCCTTAAAAAAATTAAAATACCGGAACCATAAAAGTTTAAAGAGGCATTCTGTTTGTTTGTTTGTTTTTT
Source organism: Dipodomys ordii (assembly GCF_000151885.1). Classification (NCBI taxonomy): domain Eukaryota; kingdom Metazoa; phylum Chordata; class Mammalia; order Rodentia; family Heteromyidae; genus Dipodomys; species Dipodomys ordii. The sequence continues at coordinate 555,952 of NW_012267430.1, forward strand.
GGGTCCGGTTGTAGGGCCTGAACTCTGGGCCTGGGTGCTGTCCCTCAGCTCTTCAGCTCAAGGGTAATGCTCTACCACTTGAGCCACAGTGCCACTTCCAGCTTTTTTCTTTTTTTTGCTTATGTAGTGCTGAGGAATCAAACCCAGGGTCTCAGGCATGCAAGGCAAGTGCTCTACCACTGAGCCACCTTCCCAGCCCTAAAGAGACATTCTGAATGAGCTTGATTAGGGTACTCTGTATACATGTGTGGAAATGTCCGAATGAAACCCTTCTTGTACAACCAATATATCTACAAGTACATAAAATAATCCCTTTCATTTAGAAGCCTCATCTTTCTTTCTTTCTTTCTTTCTTCTTTCCCTCCTTTTCTTTCTTTCTTCCTTTCTCTTTTTCTTTCTTTCTTTCCATCCTTTTTTTTCTTTTTTGGTCGATCTTGGGGCTTGAACTCTGGGCCTAGGTGCTATCCCTGAGCTCTTCAGCTCAAGGCAAGCACTATATCACTTGAACCACAGAGCCACTTCCGGTTTTCTGGTGGTTAATAGGAGATAAGCGTCTCAGGGACTTTCCTGCCTGGGCTGGCTTTGAACCACAATCCTCAGATCTCAACCTCTTGAGTAGCTAGGATTATAGGTATGAGCCACTGGTGCCCGGCTCTTTCTTTCTTTCCTTATTCAATATATTTATTTTTTTTTGTGCCAGACTGAGCTTAACTCTGAGCCTGAGTGCTACCCCTGAATGTTCTTGCTCAAGGATAGTGCACTCCACTACTTGAACCACAGCTCTACATTTTTCTTTTTCCTTTTTGGATAGTTTATTAGAGAAAGGAGTCTTACAGACTTTCCTGTCCAGGCTGACTTCGAACTATGATCCCCAAATCTCAGCCTCCTGAGTAGCTAGGATTACAAGCATGAGCCATCAATGCCTGGCTGCCATATTGCTTTTATTAGAAGTCACATAGCCTTACTCCAGTTCATTAAAAATAGAAAGAAAAAGATAAAAGGAAGTGGAGGTGTGCTTTAAGTAGCAATGTGCCAGCCTTGAGTGAAAAAGCCAAGTGAGAGCTCAAAGCCCTGAGTTTAAACCCCAGTAGCAGCACAATTAATCCATCAATCAATTAAATAAATAAATTCTACCTAAAACAGTTATATGTTTTAAATAAAAATATCATCTTGTGGAAAATTACTGTTCTAAATAGCTATGTATATGTATGTTTCTGTTTTTGTAAGTACCATATGAATATTCAATCAAAATGAATATCTAGAATTGCTTTTGTTGTGAGCATGGGCAGCTGTGTACATTTCGACAGATACTATGAAATTTCAGCCGATCTTTAAAAGAAAGGGCAGCTTCTCACTTGAAGGAGTCTGGCAAACACTCTAGGCTTGAAAGCAAAGTCCCTGGGGTAGAAGAGCTAGACTTATGAGCTGAAGAAGGTATGATTGACTTTAGGCAGAAAGGAGGAGAATGAGGTAAGGTGGTCCCTGTCTCTGGACAGAATTCATGGGGAATGATTCTATTGATAAAAGTCTGAACTTACAGATCTGTTTGGACTCCTACCCTGAGGTCAAAGCCAGTCGGCAAACACACCGAGAAAGACATAGACTATATGGATTATTTTGGAGATAACCTGAATGGTTCAAGTTCAATACTTTTCAACTAAATGACCCAGCAGTATCGGTAAAAGTTTTTTTCTAGTCACGGGTCAAATATCCTGTGCACCTTTATATGCTGACAAGGCATTGGACTTAGGATGGCTTGAAGGGAGTAGGAGGTAGAGGAGAAGGGATCCAGGCAGGGAGGGGAGCATTGTTGGAGCCGGAAGGGGAAGAGATGAGGTGGATTAGGTGCTTCACTGTGCTAGCAAATCTTGCAAAAAGAAATTGAAAAATGAATGAATGTTTCAAGGCAGATGTTAAGCAGCGGGGGGGCAGGGAGACCCAAGCTCTTAGGCATTTCTGTGTGCAAGCCTCCTAGAGGAATGAATGAATATCATGTTCCATATAAAAGTTTTTTTTTTCTTCCCTTCTCAGGGCTTGAACTCAGGGCCTGGGCACTGTCTCTAAGCTTCTTTTTTGCTCAAGGATAGCACTCTACAACACCACTTCTGGCTTTTTTTGTTTATGTGGTACTGAGGAGTTAAACCCAAGGCTTCATGTATGCTAGGCAAGTACTCTACCATTAAGCCACATTCCCAGCCCCCAATAAAAAGTTTTGAAGAGCCACATACTCTTTTACAGATTTATAAATTGGAATTAACATATTTTATTTGATTTAGTAAAATATGGTTTCTGAACCAATATATATATTTTCAATTTTTTTGTTGTAATTAAGTGGTTACATAATTTCCCAAATTTCACAGTATTGTGGGATAGTGATGCTTAGTTAAAGTCACAACACATTCTAACTTTCATGGAGCAAATTGTCTATCACAGTCTATAACATTTATGAGTTCTATGAGCTTTGCAATACAGTTATTTCTTCCACATTGATGATATGTGCATTTCTTTTGTTTTGCATAGCATCAGCTGTTCCCTCTTTCCCACTTGTTCCCTCCCTCCCATCGCTGCCATTGAGTTACTTAGTTCATTTTGGTCAATGTCCAGTGCAGCTGATGGGTTGAACCTATATTTTATTCATTTATGAGCTGAAGATGTGACTCAATGGTAGTGTAGCAAATCACATCCTCAGTTCATATATACATAGTGTTAAAATATAATTATTTCTGCTGGGTAATGTTGACTCATAGTTATAATCCTAACCAGCCAAGAGGCTAAGATTTGAGGATTACGGTTCAAAGTCAGCCACAGTAGAAAAGTTGATGAGACTCATCTCCAATTAACCACCAAAAAAGCCAGAAGTGGAGCTGTTGGCCCAAGTGATAAGAGTACTAGCCTTCTACAAAAAAGCTCTGACAGGGGCTGGGAAGGTGGCTCAGTGGTAGAGCACTTGCCTTGCATGCCTGAGGCCCTGGGTTCGATTCCTCAGCACCACATAAGCAAAAAGAAAAAAG
>NW_012267430.1:564977-573471 GCF_000151885.1 Dipodomys ordii
TCAGTCCTGGGGCTTGAGCTCAGGGCCAGGGCACTGTCCCTGAGCTTGTTTTGCTCAAGGCTAGCACTCTACCACTTGAGCCACAGCATTACTTCTGGCTTTTTTGTTTATGTGGTACTGAGGAATTGAACCCAGGGCTTCATGCATGCTGGGCATCTTCCCACCCCCAGGTTTGATCTCTTATTTGTCTCTTTATTCACTCTTCTGCAGTTTGGTACCCTTGTAGAAGGAAAGAGGGAAGGAAGAAGAGAGGGAGGGAGTCAGGGAAGGAGAGTGTGCGCTAAGAAATGAGCAGACAAAGCCAGGTGCTGGTGGCTTATCACTGTAATCCTAGCTACTCAGGAGGCTGAGATGTCAGGATCTGGGGGTTGAAGCCAGCCACAGCAGGAAAGTCTCAGACACACTCATCACCAACATGCTACTCAGAAAAAGCCCAAAGTGGTGCTGTGGCTCAAGTAATAGCGCACTAGCAAAAGCAGCTCAGGGACAGCGTTCAGGACCTAAGTTCAAGCCCCAGGACTGGCACAAAAGACAAAGAAAAGAGGAGAGTAGAGAAAGAGAAGAAAAGAGAACGAGATGAGAGAATGAGAAAGAGAAAGAGGAGAGAGAGAAGGGAAGAGAGAGGAGGGAGGGGAGGGAAGGGGAGAGGCATACTGAGTTGCTCCTATTAGGGAAGACCAGGAACCAGGCCCATGACCATGCTCTCCTACCTCCTTAGAATGCTGAACTCCAGTTCAGAGACTTTTTAGTCTCTAGGGCTCTCTGTGGCAGTTCCTATGGTAACCTGATCAACTTGGGGGGAAAAGGGTACTATTCAGTTTACCCTTCTGTACGGGGTTATTCTGGTCCCCTTCCCACCCGCAAGGTCCCCAGCCCTGCCAGGGTTGGGTCCTCAAATCCTCGGAGAGAATCCCGCCACCTAGAGGCCGTACGCGGAACTCCTCTTCCGAAGCATGGGTCGGAGGCCAGAATTCCGATTCCCGCCGCGGAGGTTTGAGTTGGGAGTCTCAGTTTAGGGTCACCTTTGTTGAGGTCCAAACCAGTAGAATGGGGAGGCATTGGGCTGAGCGCTCTCCGGATCGATCGGATCTTCCCTCTCACCGAGAAAGCCCGGGAAGCCCGGGGTTGGCAGGCGCCATAAACAAGGCAGATCAATTTTGCATAATGCCTTTCGGACAAAAGGCCCACAAAAGGGGAACGGGGGCGGGGGGGGGGGGGGGGGGGGGGGGGGGGGGGGGGGGGGGGGGGGGGGGGGGGGGGGGGGACGGGGCGGCTGCTGTCAGGCCTGGAATGCACACACCTGTACCTGACAAGGCTCCTTTGAATTCCTTCTGCTCTGTGGGCTCCAGCGGGCTTGGCCCCTGGCAGTGGGAGGGAGTCTGGCAGCCGGTGCCCTGGGGAGGGGCACCCCGCCCAGACCTCCAAGAGGAGCGGCCACCAGGGGAGAGCCGGCGCCAGCCTGTTGATGAAGCTCCCCAAGAGTCCTCCGTTGCCTCCCAGGCCCCTTCTCCACCTGCAACTCCCACCCTGCCCCACCCCCAGACTCCAGGAAACAAAAGCTTTCTAGAAAGAAATAGCTTGGTGACAGCTTCCTGAAAGGACTTCAGATAGATCTAGGATGGACCACAGCTCACAGAGCAAGCCACCTTCTCCCCATAGGTTTGAGCCTCTCTTACCTCTTTTTGCTTCCCTCCCAGCTCTTCATCTGACCAACGAGGAAACTAAATAGCAAAGAAGTGACTTTTGCAGGCCAGCAGCTGCTGAGTGGCAGAGCAATCTTAGGGTGGCTTTTGTGTGTGTTTGGTTTTTTTGTTTGTTTTTGTGGTGCCTTCCTGGGGCTTGAATTCAGGACCTGGGCACTGAACCTGAGCTTTTAATGCTCAAGGCTAGCACCCACTAGCTACCACTTTGAGCCACAGCTCCAGTTCTGGTTTTTAGGGTGGCTAATTAGGCTGGCTCTTTAGCTCTCACCCTCCTGAGTAGCTTTAACAGGTATGAGCCACCAGCACATGGCCAAGAGCATCTTTTGCTCAAGGCTAGTGCTCTACCATTTGAGCCAGCTCCACTTCCAGCTTTTTTGGTAATTTGTTGGAGATAAGATTCACAGAGTTCTTCCCCAGGGTTGGCTTCAACCCTCTATCCTCAGATCTCAGCCTCCTGAGTAGTTAGGGTTACAGGCATGAGCCACCTGCTTGCCTGGCTGAGTCTAGGTGTTTACCTTTTAGAATGTGAGGGTTAGAATGAATTAGTTCGTAGCACAGCCCCATATCTTACCAGGGTAGTGTTGCACACGGAGTAGTATTTTGGATATGCCACAGGAAAGACCCTCTAATATGATCACAGGCAAATATATTCTCTAACTGAACCTGGCCTAAACCTGGCCTACTCCCAGGAGGTGGCACAGATGGCACTAAGAAACCGGAAGTCCTGGCCATACTAAGCAGTCCAAAGGAGTCCAAAATAGGAGACAAAGATATGGGGGCCCTTTCTCTGTAGAGAAACTTGTACCTCATCTCTATCATCTCTGTGCAGGCCAAAAGAGAGGAAACCAAGGAAAGAGGGAAGGAAGGAAGAGGAAACAGGATGGATGTCATCAGAGGCATATTCTTTCCCCCTCCCTTCTCTCTTTCTTTCATTCATTCTTTCTTTCCTTCTTTCTTTCCAGTCCTGAAGCTTGAACTCAGGGCCTGGGCACTGTCTCTGAGCTTCTTTTGCTCAAGGCTAGCGCTCTACCACTTGAGCCACAGAGTCACTTCCAGTCTTTCCTGTTTATGTGGTACTGAAGAATCAAACTCAGGGCTTCGTGCATGCTAGGCAAGCACTCTACCAGTATGCCACATTCCCAGCCAGAGGCATATTTCTTTAAAGCAGAGATCTCCAGTGCAAAGTATGACACGCTACTGAGTGTAAAGGGGCCTCAAAGGGGCTTTACCTAAGGTAGGTGAGGGAAGAACTCACCTGCGGCTGAGTGTAGGTCTTCATCCAGGGCCATAGGAAGACCTAAATTACAGTCCCAGCCCTCCACATAACACACTAGGCCAGCATTGTCCATGTCCACCAGATAAGGGATATGTGGATGGGAAATTGTAGCTAGACAACTGTGAAAAGCTTCTCAATGACCAGAAGAGCAGTATGGCAAAACACAATAGCTCCAAGGAGACAGCAGATGTAACCCAAGTGATGGCTGTGGTTTCAGAATCCAAACATTTCTTTATGTCTTCTGGGCTGGCAAGGCAGGTGTGGGAGAAGCCCTGAGGCTTTCCTGCTCTCATGAGAAAGAGGGGACTCCCAGAGGAGCAGGGTTACACTCTGAGGAGACTATCCCCAGTGATTCATGCTTTTGACTTCTTTGGCAGGCTGTATTTTCTCCAAATGACCATAATGGAAATTTTCATTTCATATCCCAAACCTTCTCTTTCTTCCCATCAAGAGGTAGACACTTGGGTTGCAGTTGTAGTTAGATGGTACAGTACTTGCTTTGTATGTTGCAGGCCCTGGGCTTCTATTTCTAACATCACAAAAAGAAAGAGAGAGAGAGAGAAAGAAAGAAAGAAAGGAAGGAAGGTATGTAGAGACTCCTCTTGACCATGATAGACTTCTGTAATTCTCTACTGATAGAAAGCCATAACTACAATAATCAATGATTTTCAGGCTTGGCCCTTTTTGTTTTTATCATCTTTAAGTAGTTGACCATTCAACAAAGCTGTTATGAATACAATGCATCTTGATTGATGTCACCCTTTGTTAAGTTTTATTTTGTTTTTTGTTTTTTTTGTCTAATGGCCGTGTACAATTCCATTGGAACTTAGGGGCTTTTGCACAAGGCCAAAAATGGGGACTTAACTGGCTGCTTTCTTGACACTCTTCATTTTCTCATGAGTACTTATGGAGTGTCAGTGACCTGCCAGGTTCAAGCTCCAGGAAGAAAGCTGCAAACAAGCCACCAAAGGGCCTTGATTTCACAGAGCTTACCTCCTATAGAGAAAAGAAAGTAAATGGGTGAACTAATTCAGCAGTGATACTCACTAGACACTGTGTTGAAAATGAACTATACAACTGGTGGAGGAGGAAGATGGGGAGGGAAAAAATGGGAGAAAATGACAGAAGAGGTGACACTGTTCAAAAGGAAATAAAAAGAAATGTATTCATTACCTGACTTATGTAACTGTAACCCCTCTGTAAATTGTAAGGTCGGTATATCACCTTTCAAGAAAAATAAATTTAAAAAAGAAAGTAAATGGGTACACCCAACAAACAAATTAGCATCTGGGCTGGGCACAGGTAGCTGTAACACTAATTACTCAGATCATGGGTTCAAGCCAGCCCAAGCAGAAAAGTCAATGAGACTCTCATTTCCAATTAATTACCAAAAAGCCAGAATTGGAGCTATGGCTCAAATGGTAGAATGCTAGCCTTGAACCAAAAAAAGCTCTAGGCCCTGAGTTTAAGCCCCAGGATCAGCACAACCACCAGAGAGAGGGGGAGGGGGGGGAGAGAGTGTGTGTGTTATTTATAAATAGCAGAAAAATGTTCGGAAAGGTGACAAGTGGCTAGGCCCAGCCAAGAAACACCGAGCGGGGTTTACTGAGGTTAGAGCCTAATGATGAAATGGGAGGCAGTAGGAAGGAAAGTCGGTAAGGTAGATCAGACTTTACAGTCTTTATGAGCCATAACAAGGACAAGTTTGGCTTCAAACCAAAAGGTAGATTTTTTTTTTTTTTGGTAATATTTAGATCAGTCAAGAGGACTAAAGGCACAAAGATTCCCAGGAAGTCAGCAGAGTTCAGGGAAGCTAAGAAGACACTGCTATTAATGAAAAGCATGCTCATCTTCCCTGTGAGGCACTCGATAGGGCCTTGGCAGGAGACTTTTGAGGCTCTACTTGCTCAGCTGACACCCTCTCCTACTGCTGGGGACACAGCTAAGCAAGGAGCACTTGCTTCCTTCCAACATTGATGCATTCCCAGAGTACAGGAACATCAGAACCCTGAAGGCTCAATGCTGGGAATAGAGGCGGGTGTTCCAAGTATGTAGGCCAGGAAGAGAATAAAGAGAATCATGCTTCTAGTCATTGCCCATTGCTGAAATTGTGGCTTACTTAATGGCTTGAAATGAAGCAAGTTTATTATCTTGCAATTTTTAAAGTGGAAAGCCCGACACAGGGATTAACAGGTAGGATCAAGGTAGTGGCAGGGCTGCTCTCCTTTCTAGAGGCTCTGTTTAACTGTAGGAGAATTCTTTTCCCTGTCTGGTTCCCAAAGGTTGCCTGCCTTCCTTAGGTCATAGCCCTCTCCTCCATCTTTAAAGATGGCAATAACAGTTTGGATTCCTCTTGTGCTGTCCTATCCCCCCTTTGACTACTCCCAGAAAGAGCCCATGCTATCCACTGGTCCGACTTGGATAACCCAGGGTAATTTTACCATCTCAAGATCCTTAACTTGATCAGATCTGCAAAGTCCCTCATGGACTATGTAAAATGACACTCACAAGTTCAAGAGGGAGATTGAGAATTTCTTAAAATGGGATCCTGGATATCTTCCAATATCATTTCTTCTACCAATCAGTGTGCTTGCTAAGGGACTAGGGGAGGGATAAAAGCAAGTGGTCTGTGACTGGACATATAGAGGTTTACTTAAAGTCTTTTGTCTGAGCTCTTTTGTCTGAAGTTGTATGCTTGGTTAGAGATACAGATAAGAACAAGCAAGAACAATAATTATTTATAGAACATTATTGATGCAACAGGTACCTATTACTACTACTACTTACTACTTAGAGTAATAACAGTTTGTGTTTGTTGAGTTGTTACATACCAAGCTTATACATAAAAGTTACTTACAGGTTAACGTGCCTATTCTTTCCTTCCTCTACCAGCTGAATATGCTCCTGTCTTTGGCTCCTTGCCAGTCTCCCTTCTCTGGCATTCAAGGGGAAACTGGCCCCTAAAAACTACCTTCTTAAACTTTCCATGGTTCAATATGGGAAGAATGGGTAGAGAGTATGCTAGAGACTTGGAGCTTTTTACCCTCACTAGAGAACTGGCCTTCCCAGCTTTCCTGGGTTGGCTGTCCTGTGGGCCAGTTAAGCTACAGGGGCTCGGTTTCCTTTTATACTGCTCTTGGGGCTGCACACAAGACTGCAAAACACATCTCTCCTTTGCCACTGGGCTTTGTTCGAGGAGGTCTCAAGGAGAGGCTGGAAGTCAAACTCCTGTCAGCGTCACTAGGAGGACATTTTATCACCCTGACAGCCAAAATTGCTTAGTTGCAATAGAAATAGTCATTTGTCAACCATTCTTTTTGCCTCCCACATTCTCAGAGCCAGCCTCTTTGTGCCTATGGAGAGGTAGAAGCAACTGCCACATGCTGCAGCCTCCTCAGAAGTCTGAGTTCCAGGCCCTTGGGCTCCTCCTGATACTGAGGTACTAGCACCAGGCTGATTCCTTTTCTCAGACATCTGAGACCTAGCTCCATAGGAAGTTCTGTCACTTTTGCAAATTCCAAGAGTCTCTGCCTCTTCCTTTTGTTATCCTAGTCCTAGGGGTTTGGTGTTTGGGGGGGAACTTCGACTTTTCCTTCCTTTCTTATTTTCTTACTTCCTCTTTCCCTCCTTTCTCCTGTCCTTCCCCCTTTTTTTTGATGGTGAGAATCAAACCCAGGGCTTCACACCTCCACATGCTAGGGAATGGACTACTGCTAGGACACACTGCAGCCCTAGAGTTTTCTGTTGTTGTTTGTGCTGGTCCTGAGGCTTGAACTCAGGACTTATGCTCTATCCCCGAGCTTTTTTGCTCAAGGTTAATGCTGAAGCACAGCTCTGCTTTCAGCTTTTTGGTAGTTAGTTGAAGATAAGTCTCGTGGGCTTTCCTGTTCTGGCTGGCTTTGAACCAATCCTCAGATCTCAGCTTTCTGAGTAGTTAGGATTACAGACATGAGTGATAACAGCAATGGCTTTATTGAGATACCTCATTGGTGGTTTTTGTTTGTTTTGGTTGTTGTTGTTGTTTGGTATGTGTGTGGAACAGTATGGGGGCTTGAACTTAGGACCTGGGTGCTGTCCTTGAGAGTTTGTGATCAAGGCTAGCATTCTGCTACTTTGAGTCACACATCCACTTCTTCAAAACACAACCTCATTGCAAATGAAGAAATCTTCAATGGGAAGATGAGGTGGAGTGGTAATCCAGAGTATTTTATGCCCAGTGTTCTTTAGTAGCAGCTAAGGAATTGTCAAATCCCAAGTAATGAGTTAGATGAACTTGAGCTATATCACATCCAAACAGATCTGGAATGACAAAAAAAAAGAGGTTGGATGATAGGAGCAGCAGCAGAATCCAGTGCGCTGGCCTTGTAGCAGTGGCAGAGTCAGCTTCCTAGTGTCTTGCTTCAGAAACACAGCCCCAGCTGGCCAATGCCCCTCCTTAAAGGTCTATTTCCCAGGTTCACGGGACCTTCCACCTCTAAGCACAGAGACACTGACACCAGTTGAGCAGAGTCCCTACTTAGGGCTTTGAGTTTCAGCTCTTTGGTGCTTTTCCTCTAAGTTTTTTCCTTCCTTCCTTCCTTCTTTCTTTCCTTCTTTCTTTTTCTTATTTTCTTTCCTTTCTCCTTCCTTCCTTTCTTCTTTCCTTCCTTCCTTCCTTTCCTTCCTTCCTTCCCTTCCTATCCCTTCCTTCCTTTCCTTCCCATCCCTTCCTTCCTTTCCATACTCTCCTTCCTTCCTGGTCCTGGAGCTTGATTGTAGGACTGTGTGCTGCCCATGAGCTTTTTTGCTCAGGGCTAGCACTCTATCGCTTGAGCCACAGCTCTACTTTTAGCTTTTTGGTGGTTATTTGGAGATAAGTCTCACAGTCTTTCCTGCCAGATTAGTTTTGAACCTCCATCCTCAGATCTCAGCCTCCTGAGTAGCTAGGATTACAAGCATGAGCCCCTGGCACCTGGCTCCTCTAAGTTTCTAATCATTTCCAACCTCTCCCCTGTGTTTCTTTGGCCCTTGGGGATGATGGAAGCTTCCTGTTATCCTTCTCTTCTTGGTGTTTGTGTGCTGGTGCTGGGGCTTGAATTTAGGGCTTGGGTGCTATCCCTGAGGTTTTGTTGTTGTTCTTTGCTCAAAGCTTGCACTCTACCACTTGAACCACAGCTTCACTTCTAGCTTTTTAGGTAGTTAAATGGAGATGAGTCACAGGCTTTCCTGCTCAGACTGGCTTTGAATCTGTCTTCAGATCTCAGCCTCCCCAGCAGCTAGGATTACAGGCATGAGCCACCAGCATCCAGCTAGCCTTGGGTTTCTAGTCAATGAAAAATGGCGTTCTAGCATCCAGTGTGAATGGCATCACAATTCATCAAATTGTCATTTATTTTGTTTTGCTTGAGGCCTAGTCTAGGCTGGCTGTGAACTTTTGATCCCAAGATGACAGGTGCAACCTACCATGACTGACTTCTTCTTCTCCTCCTCCCTCCTCCTCCCTCCCCCTCCTCTTCCTCCTTCCCCCTCCTCCTCC
>NW_012267430.1:573521-574306 GCF_000151885.1 Dipodomys ordii
GGGCGGCGGGGATAGGAGCTTAAACTCAAGACCTTGTACTATTATTCACCATAGCTAAGATATGGAACCAACCCAGATGTCCCTCAGTAGATGAAAGGATCAAGAAAATGTGGTATATATACACAATGGAATTCTATGCTTCCATCAGAAAGAATGATACCACCCCATTTGTTAGGAAATGGAAAGACTTGGAAAAAATTATATTAAGTGAAGTAAGCCAGGCCCAAAGAAACATAGGTTCCAAGGTTTGACTTATCTGCAATAACTAGTATATGTCTAGGACAAGCAGAAGAGGTCAAAAGCTATGTACATAAGACCATATAACCTGATGCTAAGCGAAATGAACCCCAAGATAAGGACACAAAAGATTGTCGTGGTCGTCTTCTTCTTCTTCATCTTCTTCTTCTTTGTTGGTCATGAGGCCTGAACTCTGGACCTAGGCACTGTCCCTCAGCTCCTCAGCTTAAGGTTAGCACTCTACCATTTAAACCACAGCACCACTTGCGAGTTTTTCTGCTTATGTGGTTCTGAGGGCTTGAACCCAAGGCCTCAGGCATGCTAGGCAAGCACTCTACCACTGAGCCACTTTCCCAGCCCCTGTCGCTGTTGTTGTACTTATAATGTACTATGTGATTTTTTTTTTGTTTCTTTATATGTTATTTTTTTTTTTCCGGTCGTGGGGCTTGAACCCTGGGCCTGGGCACTGTCCCTCAGCTCTTCAGCTCAAGGCTAGCACTCTACCACTTGAGCCACAGCGCCACTTCCAGCTTTTTTCTTTTTGCTTA
>NW_012267430.1:577706-582501 GCF_000151885.1 Dipodomys ordii
AACCCCAGGGCCTCATTCATGCAAGGCAAGCACTCTATCACTTCCCAGCCCTGGCCTTTTCTTCTTTTTCAGTTTGTACTTTTTTCTTAACCTCAGTGCACTTCCATCATAGTTTATTAAAATACAAACAAGAAAATCCAGTGTTGCTGATGCAGAGTACAATTTGTTAATACATAAATGTACCAATATATGTTAAATAATTAAATAACTCATTTGAGGAAATACAAATCAGCATAAGACTATATAGGATGAGTATGCTAATATAGAAGTCATTTATAGAATAACATCATTAATACAATATGCTAATTGAAAACTATCCCATCTTCCTTTGTAAAGAATTTACTTTTGTAATCATGCGGGCCTCATTCCCTAGCAACCAATGGACTACTAGATGTCCCTCGAGTTTGAGCCACCTCCCAGCAGCCTCTGCTCTGTCTGGCCTACAGTTATCCCTTCCCATGCCCCATTGTAATAAGGCCTGAGAGAATGCCACCCAGCTGCCATGTCACAAAGTACATGCCAGAGGACCAGAGCCCCCAGATCTAGGTAGTGGCTGCCAGGTGTTTAGACAGTAATTATCTCAAACTCATCATTTGCATGTTATGGTTCCATCTCCTGGGGAAGAGGGCCTGCTGCCCCAGCCTTCTCTGGCACTGGGCTGCCAGGTTGGTCAGGCACCTGCAATGGATATGCTGCTTCTGCAGTTGAGTTTCACCTTTTTTGATTAAACAATGGGTAGTGCTTCAAGGAAAAGTCCCACATGGTTTGTGGGTTGTCTATATCCTCTGGGACCGTCATATTAGGGAGATCACCTCTTAACCCTTTTCTTCTTCTTTGTTCATTACTTCACCTTTCCTAGGGAAAGCCAGGAAGCTCAGCTGGGCCCACAGCTGCTCATTCTCATGTCTTGTTGCTTCCAGGCAATTCAATATGTTCTGAAACTTTTGAGGCAAGTCCCCCAACTTGCTCTGCACTTGATCCTGCTTCAGCTGGCCCAGCAGTGGGGTCTGCCTCCTGAGGTCAGCTGCTGATTGAAGGCCATGTGCTGTTTGTAGGTGGCTCTTAGCTCCTGCAGCTGAGCCAGGTACTGGTCCTGCTGATCCCGCAGGTACGGGGCCACTTAGCTTTTAACTCAGCCATCTCTCTCAGTTCTCCTTACTTCTCCTCTAGCTGGTCTGGCTTCTCCTGCAGATGTTTTTTCACCTGCTGCTCTGAGTACAGGATGTTGGTGAGCTCCTCTTTCTCACAACTCAGCCTATGGAAGGCATCCTACAACTAGGCCAGCTGGTCTTTCAGCTTTCAGTATGCACAAGTTTGCATCTCTGGCCTCATGTTCCCTCTCCATTGCCTCAAGGATCTTGTGCAGATCCTCGACATGCTGATCCCATCCCTCAGCCTTCTTCTCCAGTATCTACAGCCATTGTTGCTGTTCCAGGTTCTGGAGACCAGGCTCTGGTTTTCCTGTTCCTCCAGGTTCTTGAACTCCTTCTGTATCTGGTAGGCATGGGACTGCAGCTGCTGCACAGCCTGAGATGGTTCTGCAGGGGGCTGTGGGAGTGGAAGGCTCTCCAGATGCCATTGGTCTCTAGGTCTACCACCTGCCTCATCCCTTGGTCTTTCTCCTCTCTGTTGGCTCCTCTGCTCCAAAAGTTGCTGGACCTTCTCCTTCCACACAGACCTCTCCTCCACAAAGGTGTTTCCCCTCCAACGCTAATTCTGTCACCAGCTCTTTCACGTTGCCTGTCTTTCCAAACTCTACCCTCTCCATTACTGCTTGTTGAAACTTGTGAATTTTGATCTTCATGTTGGCACTTGCAGCCTCTCCTGCAGCTCAGTGTTCTCTTCCTCCAGGTCGCCATAGCTTCTGCCCTTTTCCTGGACCTGCACCTTCACATTATCCAGGTCTTTAATGAGCTCTAGGTTGCTCTTGTCTGTCTCATATTGTGTGATGGAGACTACCAACAATGTCATCTCTAGCTCGGTGATGTGCTGCTGCGAAGCCTGCAGACAGCTTCAGTTCTCTTGCATTGGCTACCTGCTGCATGTGGGCGAGGGCAGATTGTAAATTTTATTGTTTCTGAAACTAATATCGGTTTGATAGCTTTTGGAGCTCCAGTTCTGTGTCCAGTGCTTCCTGCACACAGGCCATCTTCTCATTCTCTCCCCCACCCCCACCCCTGCCCTCCCCCTCCCTCCTGTTAATCCTGCTTCGGTTGTTCAATCTCACTACAGACCTGCTGTTTTGTATTCTGCTGGAGTCCAGGTGTGGGTAGAGCCTTTCAAAGTCCTCCTTGTTACTGGGACCTGTGGCACTCTTGATCCTGGCAGCTCTGACTGTGCCCAAAGGCAGGGGAGACTCAGGCTCTTCATGGTCTTTGTCTGCATCCTCAGCTGAATTACAGTCTCTAGCAGTGTTTGTCTTGAGGCTACCTCCCTTTTAGTTTTCTTTTTCTTCGATTCTACAGGTGCATCAGGACAATTCCTCTGCTGGTATACTTGCAGTAGTTTCTTTCCTACAGCTAAATTTCTTTGTCTTGTTTGCTCAGACATCCCAGCACTAGAATGGGGAAGGTTGAAAGGCCCCATCCCCAGGCTCTCTGAAATCATCTCTATTCTCACAATTACTACCAACGATGTCCCCTTCCTACTGTATTGCCAGTATCTTGATTCTCTCACTCATCAGTCAGGATCTCTACCTCCTGCAACTGCTAGTAGCAGTGTGAGCTAACAGAGGGAATATCAATGCAATTAGGCAACATGGAATGTGGGTGTGGCCTTAATTCTTGCATCCCATTGGTCAGAGAGAAACATAACAACAGGGGGCGTGGCCAGAATCTGTGGCCAGGCAAAAATGGGTGGAGTGACATTGAGAGCTGCTACTATAGTCCCTCTTGCATACAACCCTATCTGGCTGGGTTGGGGGAAAGGTGGAACTTGCTCTAGCTAGATAGGTGAATAGTTTACAAATCACCTTTCCTGGCTTCCATCACACAACGGTGGTCACCAGAGTTTCCACCTAGTTTCCAACTGCTCTTCAGGAAGTAGCACCAAGAAAGACAGCTATCTGCCTATGTCCAATGTCTTTGGGTCTTAACTCCATGCAGAATTAGCTGTACTATTCTGACCATATTTGCTGACACTTGTATTCTGATCAGGGAGCCACTGAGGTTCATGATGGCCTTGATATAACCTGTTCTTCCAGTTACTCTGGTACTGGAGCGTTCAAGGGATATCAGGGATCGGGGGCTTCTCTATGAATATTGGCCATGTTTTATGCAGCACACCTAGGCCACGCACAACAAACATTTCCCAGACTAAAGAGAACTTAAGGCAGTGGAAATGCGCCTTCTTTAGACATTTCAATGAAATCTTACCACAGCACATGTTTCACACACTTTGGCTGGGGATCTCAGAGGATTTAGAAACACAATCATGGGAGGAGTGCTGTTCCAAAATAAAGTCTGATTGCAAATCAAGAATATTAGTGATACATGTACAGGAACCTTTATGAACTCCAACCAGACACAGTCTCTGGAATGTGCAATAGTATATGAGAATTCTGTGCTGCTGTTGTCCAGGAGTATGTGAAATTTATACCACCACAGAAAGAATGTTAGCTAGAAGATGACCAGAAAAACAATCAGCTAACCAGCCACATCCAACTGATGTCCAGTATGCTGAGAATCCAGGTTCTGGGGCATCCCTCGACCAATGCAGAGCCCTGGGACACTTAACTTCAGCACTGGAGTGGTTGGTTGAACTCCAGTGACTAATGAATTCATTTTGTGTGGCCAGCTTTTCCTTCCAGATTTTCTGTGCTACTTGTGGTGGTACACACCCATAATCCCAGCAGGAGAATCAATCATGGGTTCAAAACAAGCCTGAACTACATAGCAAATTCAAGGCCATCCTGAGCTACAGACACTCAGACTGGGGATGTGTCAGCAAGGCCCAGGCATTAAAAATGTCTTTTTTATTGTTGTAAAGGTGATGTATAGAGAGATTACAATTATATAAGTCGGTAATGAGTACATTTCTTTTTGAACAGTCACCCTTTTCTTTCTTCTCTCCCAGTTTTTCCTTCCCATCCCTACCCACAAATTTAGTTCATTTTCAACAGTGAGTATCACTGCTGCATTTGTTCATCCTTTGTCCCTCCATTTCTGTGGTTCCCCCTTACCCTCCCAAAGTCAGATTAATGAATAAACAAGACAAAAAGAAAAGCAAATAAGGCCAGGTGCTGGTGGTTTATGCATATAATCATAGCTACTCAGGAGGCTGAGATCTGAGGATCACAGTTTAAAGCCAGCCCAGGCAGGAAAGAACATGAGACTCTTATCTCCAATTAACCACCAGAAAACTAGAAGTGGAGCTGTGGCTCAAAGTGATAGAGCACTAGCCTTGAGCAAAAGAGCTCAAGGACAGCACCCAGGCCCTGAGTTAAAGCCAAATGACTGAAAAAGAAAAAAAAAATTAAGAAAACAAAAACTCCAAAGAAAAAAACCTCTTGTTTCCATTTCTTGGAGTTCATTTAAATAAACATTATTTTATATGACCAAAGGCACATAAACATTCTGCCTGTGTGCTCCTCCCCTAAGAGTATCCTCTTTTGGTCTCACTGTGTGTGAGTGTCTAGAGTCCTATGTAATTTACCATGTCCTGGGGTATTTTAGATGTAGCTTCTACATATGAGAGAAAATGTGCCATTTGGCTCTCTGAGCTTGGCTTACCTCACTTAACATGATTTGTTCTATCCATTTTCCTGCAAATGAGATAATATTATATATATATATAT
>NW_012267430.1:586316-618653 GCF_000151885.1 Dipodomys ordii
TTTTTTTTTTGGTCCGGTTGTGGGGCCTGAGCTCTGGGCCTGGGCGCTGTCCCTCAGCTCTTCAGCTCAAGCCTAGCGCTCTACCACTTGAGCCACAGCGCCACTTCCAGCTTTTTTCTTCTTGTTTATGTGGTGCTGAGGAATTGAACCCAGGGCCTCATGCATGCAAGGCAAGCACTCTACCACTGAGCCACCTTCCCAGCCCAGTCCTGCCACTCTTATACTGTATTATAATACAGGCTGGAGCAATCTTGACTGGGGGGCAGGGGTACACACACGCTTCTATTAGAGCTTGACTTCTGGGCCTTATACAGTTGCTTGGCTTTTTTATTTTTTGGTGTCCTTGAGCTTGAACTTAACACCTGGATGCAGTGCCTGGGTTCTTTTGCTTAAGTACTCTTTTGCTTAGGTACTCTTGTGCTTAGTACTCTTTTGAAATGCTGCTTCCTTTCTGGGTTGAAGAGTCTCATGGACTTTCCTGTCCAGATGGCTTTGAACTGTGATCCTCAGATATCAGCCTCCTGAGTAGCTAGTAGGTGGCATAAGCCACCAGCACCTGGCTAGTTTCTAAATTTTTATTAAAATTTCCAGTCTTCTTTCTGTTGTAGAAGTGAGTTGTTATACTTATGACAACTTATTGAAGGTCTTTGCTCATTTTCTGTACCTCAATTAACCATAGCATATGTAGTGAACAATTCTTTATATAACATTCTGCCCATGTACATAAGATTTTGCCTGTTTATTTGGTGTCAATACTGGAGCTTGAACTCAGGGCCACATGCTTAGTTAATCAAGGCTGAAGCTCTTTGTTTGTTTGTTTATTTGTTTGTTTCTTTTGTTGGTTAGGGTTCTTGAACTCTGGGCCTGAGCTTTTCAGCTCAAGGCTAGGGCTCTACCACTAGAGCCATAACACCATTTCCAGTTTTTTGGTGATCAATTGGAGATAAGATTCTCATGGAAGTTCCTGCCCGGGCTGGCTTTGAATAAAGATCCTCAGATCTCGGCCTCCTTAGTAGCTAGGATTATAGGAGTGAGCCACCAGCACCTGGTCCTGGAGCTCTTTTTTAAGCCATGTCTCCACTTCTGACTTTTTGCTGGTTAGTTGGAAGTAAGAGTCAAATTGGTCTGTTCAGACTGGCTTTGGATCTTAATACTCAGAGCTCAGCCTCCTGAATAGCTAGGATTACAGGTATGAGCTATCAGTGCCCAAGCTTAAGGTATGGGTCTTGTCCCCCAACTGAATCATAGCTGTCACTGGTCCTTTACTCCGTTGGAGAGTTTGTAGTGAGCCAGAGCTGGAGCTCAAGTTTCTGCTTCTTTCTATATTCTACATTAGCTATAGAAACCTTACCTATAAGCTAGTGGAGTCTTCCTCTTGCTCTGGTTATCATGAGAATTCTACGTAAGTATTTTACTGTTTACTTAATATCTCCGCTGCAATTTGAGTCTCTCAAATTTAACATGGCCCCAAAAGTACTCCTGATTCTTCTTAGCCTCATACCACCTACCTGGGCTGACTCTTCCCTGAGTTTTTCCCCATTATAGTACATTGTCCAAGTATCTAGCTAGAAATTCTTGGTTTTTGTTTGTTTTTTTTTGTTGGTTGTGGGGCTTGAGCTCTGGGCCTGGGCACTGTCCCTGAGCTTCTTTTGCTCAAGGCCAGCATTCTAGCACTTAAGCCATAGCACCAATTTGGGCTTTTTCTGCTTATGTGGTACTGAGGAATTGAACCCAGGGCTTCATGCATGCTAGGCAAGCACTCTACCACTGAGCCACTTCCCAGCCCTAATATTATTCTTTCTAATGGCTGTGTGGAGCTACTTATCTCTTGTAAGGCATCTGGGCTGTTTCTGTAAGTTGCCGTTGTGAATACTGCAGCAATAAACACGGATATGCAAGTTTCTTTATGATATCCTAGCTTGTGATGTCTGGGTAGATGCCCAGAAGTGGTATGGCTGGGTTGTATGAAAGATATTTTATGTTTAGTTTCTTGAGCAACCTCCATACTGCTGTCCGGAGTGGTTGTACTAGTTTACATTCCCAGCAACAGTGCAGAAGGGTTCCTTTTCCCCCACATCCCCACCAACATTTGTTGTTCAAATTCACAATGTTGGCCAGTCTAACTGGGGTGAGATGGAATCTCAGAGTTGTTTTGATTTGCATTTCCTTTATGTAAAGGAATTGAGAATTTACATATATATTTATGTTCCATTCTTACCTCTTTGAGAAGTCTCTCCTTAGTTCCTTTGCCCATTTAGTGACTGGTTTATTAGCTTTGGGAGGGTTAGTTTCTTGAGTTCCTTGTATATTTTGATTATTAGATTTTGTCTGAGGTATTGCCGGTAAAGATCTTTTCCCAGTCTGTTGGCTGTCTTTCTAGTTTAGTAACCGTGTCTTTTGCTGTACAGAACTTTATTTTGATATAATCCCATTTGTCAAGTCCCTCTCCTATCTGTTGTGCCTCTGGGACTCTTTTAAAAAAGTTTCTACTTATGCCTACAAGTTCTAGTGTTTCTCCTGCTCCCTCTTATAACAATGTTAAGGTCTCAGGTCTGGTGTTGAGGTGTTTGATCCACTTTGAGTTGATATTGATGCACAGTGACAAACGGGGATCCACTTTTAGTTTTCTGCATGTGGATGCCCAGCTTTCCCAACACCAATTACTGAAGTGGCTATCTTTTTTCCACCGTGTATCTTTGACTCCCTTATCAAATAGTAGATCACTGTAAGTATATGGTCTTATTTCTGGGTCTTCTTGTCTGTTTGACTGATCTTTGAGGCCCAGGAAATTTTGTTGTATCACCATTTGCCAGCTATACTCTCCACCCCTCCTTGCTCCCATGCACAGCCTGCATCTGAAACTCTTTTTTTTTTTTTTAAGAAAAAGGTGTTGCCCAGAGCTTTCAGAGATTCATAGGCACTTTCTCTGACTCAGTGCCACCATGTCAGCAATGAAATATAGGTAATAATGGCCAAGTGACACACAGTCTTAAGTTGATTTTAAGTCACAGATGCCCCAGTATGTGTAGGGGTCAGTTGCATTGAATTGGGTAGAAGGGAAATTGGAAGAATACCATATGAACTGTCTGACCCATGAAAAGAGGACTATACAGTTGGAAGGATCAGATCAAAGCCAATGGAACTTGCCCTCTCTGTTGAGACAGTAAACACAAAACCATATCACATTCTTAAGAGAATTACAGAGATTAGTGCCGCTACTAAAGATGTAAAAAGCTACAGGGATAATGAAACCCTATTTAACTTGCCCAAGAAGAAGGCATATAGAAATCAGAAGAATGATTATGGATTTTATATGATAATGAACTTTATCAAGTAGTGATTTACAATGTATTTGTGGTCCTAACTATACAGTAGTGTATTCTCAGGACAAAAATCAACATGGTTGACCCTCTGTAACCACACATTCTTCATCTAGAGACTCAACAAACCACAGATCAAGAATATAGTTAGGTCTACAATGATTGAATCTGTACTGAACATGTACAGGCTATTTTCTTTTCTTTGTCATCACTTCCTAAACAATACAGTATAACAACTATTTATATAGCACTTGCATTGTACTATACTAGGTATTATAAACAATCTAGAGACGATTTAAAACATATGGTAGGATGTGTGTAATTTATAGGCAAACGTTATACCAGTCTATGTAAGGGATTCAGCACTAATGGTTTTGGTATACAGAGGGGTCCTGGAACCAGTCACTCATGGATTAAGAGAGATAATTGAATACCTCTTAACACCTGGTCTGTAGTTACTGACCTAGCAGATTTTTTTTTCTCTATACCTACTTTAGTGGAAAGCAATTTGCTTTTATCCAGCAGGGTTAACAGCATACCTTTATAGTCCTGCCACTCTTTTTTTTGTTTTGTTTTGTTTTTTTGTTTTTGTTTTTTTTTTTGGTCCGGTTGTGGGGCCTGAGCTCTGGGCCTGGGCGCTGTCCCTCAGCTCTTCAGCTCAAGCCTAGCGCTCTACCACTTGAGCCACAGCGCCACTTCCAGCTTTTTTCTTCTTGTTTATGTGGTGCTGAGGAATTGAACCCAGGGCCTCATGCATGCAAGGCAAGCACTCTACCACTGAGCCACCTTCCCAGCCCAGTCCTGCCACTCTTATACTGTATTATAATACAGGCTGGAGCAATCTTGACTGGGGGGCAGGGGTACACACACGCTTCTATTAGAGCTTGACTTCTGGGCCTTATACAGTTGCTTGGCTTTTTTATTTTTTGGTGTCCTTGAGCTTGAACTTAACACCTGGATGCAGTGCCTGGGTTCTTTTGCTTAAGTACTCTTTTGCTTAGGTACTCTTGTGCTTAGTACTCTTTTGAAATGCTGCTTCCTTTCTGGGTTGAAGAGTCTCATGGACTTTCCTGTCCAGATGGCTTTGAACTGTGATCCTCAGATATCAGCCTCCTGAGTAGCTAGTAGGTGGCATAAGCCACCAGCACCTGGCTAGTTTCTAAATTTTTATTAAAATTTCCAGTCTTCTTTCTGTTGTAGAAGTGAGTTGTTATACTTATGACAACTTATTGAAGGTCTTTGCTCATTTTCTGTACCTCAATTAACCATAGCATATGTAGTGAACAATTCTTTATATAACATTCTGCCCATGTACATAAGATTTTGCCTGTTTATTTGGTGTCAATACTGGAGCTTGAACTCAGGGCCACATGCTTAGTTAATCAAGGCTGAAGCTCTTTGTTTGTTTGTTTATTTGTTTGTTTCTTTTGTTGGTTAGGGTTCTTGAACTCTGGGCCTGAGCTTTTCAGCTCAAGGCTAGGGCTCTACCACTAGAGCCATAACACCATTTCCAGTTTTTTGGTGATCAATTGGAGATAAGATTCTCATGGAAGTTCCTGCCCGGGCTGGCTTTGAATAAAGATCCTCAGATCTCGGCCTCCTTAGTAGCTAGGATTATAGGAGTGAGCCACCAGCACCTGGTCCTGGAGCTCTTTTTTAAGCCATGTCTCCACTTCTGACTTTTTGCTGGTTAGTTGGAAGTAAGAGTCAAATTGGTCTGTTCAGACTGGCTTTGGATCTTAATACTCAGAGCTCAGCCTCCTGAATAGCTAGGATTACAGGTATGAGCTATCAGTGCCCAAGCTTAAGGTATGGGTCTTGTCCCCCAACTGAATCATAGCTGTCACTGGTCCTTTACTCCGTTGGAGAGTTTGTAGTGAGCCAGAGCTGGAGCTCAAGTTTCTGCTTCTTTCTATATTCTACATTAGCTATAGAAACCTTACCTATAAGCTAGTGGAGTCTTCCTCTTGCTCTGGTTATCATGAGAATTCTACGTAAGTATTTTACTGTTTACTTAATATCTCCGCTGCAATTTGAGTCTCTCAAATTTAACATGGCCCCAAAAGTACTCCTGATTCTTCTTAGCCTCATACCACCTACCTGGGCTGACTCTTCCCTGAGTTTTTCCCCATTATAGTACATTGTCCAAGTATCTAGCTAGAAATTCTTGGTTTTTGTTTGTTTTTTTTTGTTGGTTGTGGGGCTTGAGCTCTGGGCCTGGGCACTGTCCCTGAGCTCTTCAGCTCAAAGCGAGTGCTCTACCATCTGAGCCATAGCACCACTTCCGGTTTTCTGGTAGTTTATTGGAGATAAGAGTCTCACGGACTTTCCTGCCCAGGCTGGCTTTGAACCATGTTTCTCAGATCTCAGCCTCCTGAGTAGCTAGGATTACAGGCATGAGCCACGGGTGCCCAGTGAAATTCTTGTTTTATAATGTGTTTTGTTTTGTTTTCAATCAGGGACTCCTGTGTTCCATCTGGCTTTGAGCTCATGATAGTCCTGCCTCAGCCTCCCAAGTATTGGAATTACAGCTATGTACAACCACACCTGGTTGAAATCAATCTTGATTTATTTCCTCCTTCTACTCTTTATACCAGTTCTACCCCAAGTCCTAATGAAAATATTGCCAAAATATACCATGATCTCCAAAACACTTCCATACCACCATGTCCTTCACTCTCACTCTGGCTCAAGCCACCAAGTCCTCTATGAGGGATCTCTACAGTACACTTCTAACTCCTAACCCTTTTTTGCTTCTTGGAAAGCCTCTGAACTTGCCCACACTGTAGCCAGCATCGTCATTTAGAAATACAAATCAGAGCCTTAAATCTTCCTAAAGCTCTCCCAACATACATATAGTATGTATATATGTACATGTACATACATGTACAGTGTACAAAGCCTTTCTGAATGAGGGCTGTGTTTGTTTCTCTGAAGATGATCCCATGCCACTTCCACTGCATCCTTCTTCTTGAGGCTGAATCATTTGGGAAAGTCTTAGAGCTTTATAGCAAGGAACGTGAGTCTAGGGCATAAACAAAACCTGAGGATCAGTATCTCTGGGCCTAGCACCAATTAGTTTCAGCCACTCAGACGTGAGTATGCACTATCCAGTCTCAGCCTATTCTTTGATGCCTCTAAGTCCTAGAGATCAGTTTCCTCCAACCCAGCTCCATCCACCCCATTACAGACTCTCACCGGGGGACTATTCTCTTTCTTGTCAATTTCCAGGGAATTACCAAATAGACAAAACAGAGAGGCCGCTTACATCCCATGCCATGCATCTGGCTGTCTCTCTTCCCTGGCCTCTGCTTTTAAAGATTTCCAACACTCCTGTAATAGCAGATAAACTAAACTCTTTGAGTCTAAGTATAGATATTTTTGTTGCAATTTGAAACCTTACCAGCTTTGCAGCAAAAGATCTGGGCCCAAAGAGAGCCTGTGGGTTTCTTTTTTACTGTCAGGATTTATCTTCTTTGGTAATTGTGGTTGTTCAAGTGAACTTAATAACGAGATAATAACTAGATACATCCGTTTCGCTTTATATTGGAGATACAAGCAAGGAGATCTATGTCACTTGGTATGTCAATCAATTGGGTATCTCTAGGAAGGTTTTCTTTTCTTTTAAAGAAAAGAAAAGCTTTGTTTCAAGTTAATAGCATCAGGGGCTGGGAAGGTGGCTCAGTGGTAGAGTGCTTGCCTTGCATGCATGAGGCCCTCAGCACCACATAAGCAGAAAATGCCGGAAGTGGGGCTGTGGCTCAAGTGGTAGAGCACTAGCTGAAGAGCTGAGTGCCCAGGCCCAGAGTTCAGGCCTCACGACCAACAACAACAAAAATTTATAGCATCAGATTTTTTCTACCAGGGAAGATTTTGTTTTTTGAATTTTATTTTGTTTTGGTGCCAGATTGGGGCTTGAATGCAAGGACTTCAACATTCTCACTTGGCTTTTTCACTCAAGGCTGATGTTCTACCACTGGGGTCACACTTCCACTTCTGACATTTTGTTTTGTAATTGAGGATAAGAGTGTCTATAGACATTTCTGCCCAAGCTGGCTTCGAACCACAGTCCTTAGACCTCAGCTTCCTGAGCAGCTAGGTTTACAGGCATGAGCCATCAGGACTTGGCCTGGAAAGATTTTATGTAAAATTAAGCTTTAAAATTTCATAAATTATTCTTGTTAGCTTTATCCCCACCTCTGGTCCTCAGCTCCACCCAGACTTGGGCTCCTCCCTGCCCTAGAGATGCCGCCACATAGTTGGCCACCCCCTCTCTTCCCCTAGACCTACCTGTGCATGCCACTTGCCCCAGAGCTACACACCTGGATGGAGGCAGATGCCATATTGTTCCCTATCCAGAGGGATATATGGCCCCTCTAATAAACTTTATAATAATCATAATAATCTTTCTCCTGTGCCTGCCTGCCTCTGCGTGGTCCCCTGGGATAGTCGTGATGGATCCTAACAATTCTGATGCACATCCAGGATAAAAGTAAATGCTTGCTGAACACCAGTGGCTCACACTGTAATCCTAGCTATTGAAGAGGCTGAGATCTGAGGATTGAGGTTCAAAGCCAGTGTAGCCAGAAACATCTATGAGACTCTTACTTCCAATTAACCAGCAAAAGGCCAAAGTGTAGCTGTGGCTCAAGCAGTAGAACACTAGCCTTGAGCAAAAAAGGGAAGCCAGGTGCTAGTAGTTCATGCCTATAATCCTAGCTACTCAGGAGGCTGAGATCTGAGGATCACGGTTCAAAGCCAGCCTAGGTAGGAAAGTCTGGATACTCTTATCTTCAATTAATCACCAGAACACTGGAAGTGGTACTGTGGCTCAAAGTGGTAGAGACACTAGCTTTGGGCAAAAGAGTTAGGGATAGCACTCAGGCCCTGACCAACAATAACAACAACAAAAACAAAAAGCCCAGGGACAGTGCACAGGATTCAGGCTAGCCCCTCCCCCGAAACTACCCAGCCACCTCCAATAGCTATGGTGGATTTTCCCCAGGAAGGTAAACTCTTCCTGGCAGGCTTGCTGGAAGGATAGGAGGATAACATCTGGTGAGGGATAAAAATAGAAAGTATTATTGAGGTTTTTGAGGCTGCTTACTTGAAAGAAGAGCATAAATCATTCTTTTGCCCAGAGCCCTTATCTGTTCTTTATACCTTTCACTGTGGGTGTGTAGCAGATGGGGATTGGAAAGGGGGTGGTGAGGAAGTGTCTCATCAATGGAAATCCCCTCTTGGTTTTGCATCCATTTGAGAGCTGGGAGCTTTATCCATAGTATCTATATGAAGAAAACTAGATGGAGAAGACAATAAACAGATATGAGTAAGAACCAAAAGAAAAAAGTTGGGAGGCTCATGCTGGTGTAAGGGGAGAAACAAAAAGTGTCATGGGGAGGAGAAAAAGAAGGAATGGGATGGAACCTATCACAGGGACTCTAAAACAGTCTTAGATGATGCTTCTCTGGGAAGTCTTGAACATTCATTTCTCTGGGGTGTATGGTGCACTCCTTCCATATCTCCTGGGGCTTAGCCATTCATGGTGGCCAGAGTTCATCCTGATGAGCGTCCTCTCAGGATTTTGAGAAAGGATTGGAAGAGAGGCCAAGAGGAGCCTGGTAATCCTTGGCTTCCTTTTGATAACCAACAGGAACCCCAAGTCTCCCTGTTCCATGGTTTTGGCCCCACAGGTTGGAAACCTGGCATTCCAACTCACCTTTAACTTCCAGCCCCCACCCCCCACCCCCAGTGAGCCGCTGAGATTTTCTTTTAATGTGTTTTAACTCTTAGTCAGCACAAAGGCCTCTATTCTGTTCAACTGACACCTTGCTCCTCTCCCCACAGTCAACATTGCTTTAACCTTAATCCCTTAAAACCCCCTTAAACAACTCAAAAGCAATAAAGAGATAGTTCTTGGTTACATTTCTCCCCTTGGCTTTGTTCTTCCTAAACCTGTTCTCAGATTGCAGGCTACAAGGTCTTTCTGTGGCTGTTGACTCATCTCGTTCAATCTAATGAGATCATCGGCAGCCTCAACTGGGTGGCTGGCCTCTCCAGGCTGGGTGTTGGGTAACAGAGCTGTCTAGCTAAGGGACTGAGCTTCCTGAAGGAGAGGAGAGGGAGTGGGGGCAGCTGGGTCTGGGAGTTTGCCATATTAGTTACTCCCAGGGGCCCAAAAGCATGATCTTGGGAGACTGCAGGGCTGCTGAGCCCCAAGGGACTTGATCTCTTCCATTCTTCCCAAGTCTCCAAACACCTACACTATGAGTGGGTCATCTCCCATCCCACTCCCTGGGGGGTTTCTGTTACAGTCTCACTAGAAAATAACAAATGTTACCAGTTAAACTATTAACTGCCATGCTGTTTCTTTTCTTTTTTTCTTTTTTTTTTTTTTGGCCCATCGTGGGGCTTGAACTCTGGGCCTGGGTGCTGTCCCTCAGCTCTTCAGTTCAAGGCAAGCACTCCACCACTTGAGCTACAGCGCCACTTCTGGTTTTCTGGTGGTTTTTTGGAGATAGGAGTCTCATGGTCTCTCCTGCCTGGGCTAGGGGCTGGGAAGGTGGCTCAGTGGTAGAGTGCTTGCCTTGCATGCATGAGTCCCTGGGTTTGATTCCTCAGCACCAGATAAGCAAAAAGAACCCCCCCCCCAAAAAAAGAATTCTCCTGCCTGGGCTGGCTTTGAACTGCGATCCTCAGATCTCAGCCTCCTGAGTAGCTAGGATTACAGGCGTGAGCCACCAGCACCCGGCTATGCCATGCTGTTTCTTAGTGCAAAATTGTTTGATAAAAACGAGTGGGGAGTTTTTTTGTTTTTTGTTTGTTTTTTTAATTTTTAAAATTTTGATGCTGGTACTGGAGCTTGCATTCAGGGCCTCACGCTGGTGCTTGGCTTACTCAAAGCTGATGCTCTATCACTTCAAACCACAACTCCACTTCCAGCTTTTGGATGGTTACTTGTAAATAGGATTCTCAAGGACTTTTCTGCCTCAGCCTACCTTCAATCCATTATCCTAGGTCTCCGACTCTTTGAGTAGCTAGGATTACAGATATGAGCCACCAGCATGAAGCTCTAGCAAGATTTCTTATATTTTCTTTTATTATGAATATAATTGGATAAAAATAGATGTCTTGGCCAGGCACTGGTGCCTCATATATGCAATCCTAGCTACACAGGAAGCTGAGATCTGAGGATTGTGTTTTAAACCCAGCCTTGGCAGGAAAGTCCTTAAGACTCTTTTTTTTTCCTCAAATTTTTTATTGTGATTAAGTGGCTACATAATTTCCCAAATTTCACAATATTGTGGGATAGTGAAGCTTAGTTAAAGTCACAAACACATTCTAATTTTTCATAGGACAAATTGTCTATCATGGTCTATAACATTTATGAGTTCTATGAGATTTGCGATACAGTTGTTTCTTCCACATTGGGTGATATGTATATTTCTTTTGTTTTGCATAGCATCAGCTGTTCCCTCTTTCCCACTTGTTCCCTCCCTGCCATCGCTGCCATTGAGTTGCTTAGTTCATTTTGGTCAATGTCCAGTGCAGTTGATGGGTCCTGCTGTTGTATGTTTTTCCCTGATTCCCTCTAGTTCTCCCTCCAGTGTACACATATATACCATACATGTGATCAGTAGCATGGGGGTTATTTAGTAGTGATTCGACCAGATGAGTGGAAGTCCTTTGTTTCTTTCCTTTTTTTTTTTTTTTTGGGTCCGGTCATGGGACCTGAACTCTGGGCCTGGGCACTGTCCCTCAGCTCTTCAGCTCAAGGCTAGCGTTCTACCACTTGAGCTACAGTGCCACTTCCGGGTTTTTTCATTTTTGCTTATGTGGTGCTGAGGAATCGAACTCAGGCATGCAAGGCAAGCACTCTACCACTGAGCCACCTTCCCAGCCCAGTCCTTTGTTTCTTAAGTCCTGTTAATTTTGTCATATCACCTAACATTTTGGATTTAGCATCCACTTATCAGGGAGACCATGTGCCGTTTGTCTCTTTGCACTTGGCTTACCTCATTCAACATGATTTCTTCTAGCTCCATCCATTTCCCTGCAAATGCCATTATTTCGTCGTTTCTAATGGCTGCATAATATTTCATTGTGTATAGATACCACAATTTTTGGATCCATTCATCTGTGGTGGGATATCTGGGTTGTTTCCATATCCTGGCTTTTGTAAACAATGCTGCAATAAACATGGAGGTGCATGTGTCCTTCTATACTTGTTCCTGTTGTTCAGGATAGATGCCTAGAAGTGGTATGACTGGGTCATAAGGGAGGTCAATATTTAGCTTTCTGAGGACCCTCCAAACTGCTTTCCAAAGTGGTTGTATAAGTGTACATTCCCACCAGCAGTGTAATATGGTTCCTCTTTCTCTGCATCCCCTCCAGCATTTGTCGTTGGCT
Source organism: Dipodomys ordii (assembly GCF_000151885.1). Classification (NCBI taxonomy): domain Eukaryota; kingdom Metazoa; phylum Chordata; class Mammalia; order Rodentia; family Heteromyidae; genus Dipodomys; species Dipodomys ordii. The sequence continues at coordinate 598,046 of NW_012267430.1, forward strand.
GACTTGAGGATGTGGGCCATTCTGACTGGGGTAAGGTGGTATCTCAAGGTTGTCTTTATTTGCATTTCCTTCACAACCAGGGATGGTGAACATTTCCTCCTGTGTTTCTTTGCCACTTTTATGTCTTCTTCTGAGAAGTCTCTCTTTAGTTCCCTTGGTTTGTTAGGTTTGAGAGGGATTAGTTTTTTGAGTTCCCTGTATATACTGGATATTAACGCCTTGTCTGATATACTGCTGGTAAATATTTTTTTCCCAATTAGTAGGTTGTCTTTCTAGCTTGGTTGCTATAGCTTTAGCTGTGCAGAAACTTTTTATTTTAAGGTAATCCCATTTGTCAAGTCTCTCTCCAATTTGTTGTTACCCTGGGACTCAGTTCAGGAAGTTCCTGCCTGTGCCTATAAGTTCAAGTGTCTCTCCTACTCTGTCCTACAGTAGTTTCAGAGATTCAGGTTTGTTGTTAAGGTCTTTAATCCATTTTGAGTTGATGCTGGTGCATGATGATAGGCTGGGGTCCACTTTTAGTCTTCTGCATGTGGCTGCCCAGTTTTCCCAGCACCAGTGGTTGAAGAGGCTGTGTTTCTTCCACTGTATGTCTTTGGCTCCTTTGTCAAATATCAAGACTCTTATCTCCACTTAACTACAAACAGCTGGAAATAGAGCTGTGGTTCAAGTGATAGAATGCTAGCCTTGAGCACAAAAGCTCAGGGTAGAGCTAAGAATTCCAGAGTTCAAGCTCTGGGACTGGCAAAAAAAAATAAATTAATTAAAAAAGAATGTCTTGAAATTCTTAATATTTCCCTATAGAGAACTGGACTTTACATTATTGATGGAAGTCAATATGTGAGTCTCCAGTTCCCTTGCTTCCTGAGGTGGTGGTTGTCAGGCAAGTATTTAACATGGGCTCTCAACATTTCTCATTAAACTCCAGTTAGACACAGTGATAGGTGTCCTGGCTGACTTCTTTTTACTGCATCACTTCAATTCTCTATTGATGCTCCCATCATAGCACAGTAAATTAATATTGGCTCCGGAATCTTTGTCTTACGGTCCATTACAAGGGGGCATTTGAACTGAAACAGAAGTAGACTTTAAAGAACATTGTATAGGACTGGAGGCATGGCTCAAGTGGTAGAGTACCAGCTGAGCAAGTGCAAAGCCCTGGGCTCAAACTTCAGCACTGGCAAAAAGGAAGGAAGGAAGAAAGGAAGGAAAGAAGGAAGGAGGGAGGGAAAGGAAGGGAGGGAAGGAAGGAAGAAAAGAAAAGAAGGAGGGAAAGAAGGAAGGAAGGAAGGTAAAGGACATTGATAATTCTTGCTACAAAATTGTAGTCTGCAAACCAGTTACATCAGCATCACCTGAGACCATAATCAAAAAGCAGCAACCTTGGGGCCATTACAACCTTCCTGAATTGTAGCTTCCATTTTAATAAGATCTCAGAGTGATTTGTGTAGCTGCTAGGTGAACAAGCAGTGGTCTACATGAGACTTATTCTTTCAGATTCACTAGAGACTACATTACATTTGTTTATTTATTTATTTTTTGGTCAGTCGTGGGACCTGAATTCTAGGCCTGGGCACTGTTCCTCAGCTCTTCAGCTCAAGGCAAGCGCTCTACCACTTGAGCCACAGTGCCACTTCTGGATATTTCTGCTTATGTGGTGCCGAGAAATCGAACCCAGGGCCTCATGCATCCAAGGTAAGCACTCTACCACTGAGCCTCTTTCCCACCCCCCACTTACTCTTTTTTGTTTGTAATGTAATAGTGAATGTTTCAATCTCTCCTTATGGTTCTATCAATTTATCTATTTGTATCTATTTTTTAATATATCTGTATCTATAAATACACATATATACATATGTATACATATATATGTATACATATTTATGTTATTAGGTGCATATAAGTTTATTATTTTTTATTCTTAGTGCATTAAACCTTTTATCCTGTTTTAACAACCTCTACTCTTTTTTTTTTTTTTTTGCAGTATTGGGGCTTGAACTCAGTATTTCTCACTCTCACTCAGCTTTCTTGCTCATGGTTGGTGCTCTATCACTTGAGCCACCACACCTCCAGTCTAGAATTTTGAAGGGCAATTGGAGATTGAGTCTCAAAGAGTTCATGATCCTTCAGGTCTCAGCCTCCTGAATTCAAGGGTGGCCCGCTAGCACTCAGTACTCAGTACAACAATCACTACTTTTATGTGTGTGTGTGCCTCTGTGTGTGTGTGTGTGTGTGTGTGCTGGCCCCAGGGCTTGAACTCAGGACCTGGATGCTGTCCATGAGCCTTTATGCCACTTCTGGCCTTTTCTGTTTTTGTGATACTGAGGAATCAAACAGGGCTTCATTCATGCTTGGCAAGCACTCTACCACTAAGCCACATTGCCAGTCCTGGGTTTTGTTGTTTTGTGTGTGTGTGTGTGTGTGTTTAATTGGAGATAAAAGTCTCATGGAAGCTGGGCACCAGTGGCTCACTACCTACTCAGGAGGCTGAGATCTGAAGACCACAGTTTGAAGCCAGCCCAGGAAGAAAAGTTCCTGTGAGACTCTTATCTCCAATTAACCACTCAAAAACTGGAAGTGGGAAGTGGCACTGTGGCTCAAGCGGTAGCGCGCTTGCTTTGTGCTGAAGCGCTGAGAGATAGTGCCCAAGCCCAGAGTTCAAGCCCCATGACTGACAAAAACAAAAAACAAAAACAAAAACTGAAAGTAAAGTTGTGGCTCAAAATGGTAGAGTACTTGCCTTGAACAAAAAAGCTCAGGGACAGTACTCAGGCCCTGAGTTCAAGCCCCACAACTGACAAAAAAAATTAAAATAAAACAGAGTCTCATGGACTTTCCTTCTTTGGTTGGCTTTGAACTGTGACTCTCAGATCTTAGCCTCCTGAGTATCTGTGATTATAGACATGAACTACCCTGTGCCCTGTGACAATTCCTATTTTTAATGTCATTTGTCTTAAATCATTGTGATTCAATATAGCTTTCTTTAGTTCAGAATCTGTTGGTATCTTTTGACTTCCAGCTTTTGTTTTTAAGCTTGAAATCGGAACCACACCTTATCCATCAGTTTTCATCTCTGTAACAAGTTTCTGAAAAGACAACTTAAAAGGAAGGGAGATTTCCTTGGGCACACAGTGTCAGAGGTTTCATTTCTAACATGGCGGGCCATGGTGAGGCAGAAGGGAAGACCTGAGAACATCCCTTCCTTGCGGTGGCCAGAGAGTAGAGAAGGTGGATGGAACCCAGAATGAGACCTAACCAACCTCCAAGAATGCACCACCAGTGACCTACTTCCTCCACCAAAAAATTCCCACTATCTCCAAATAATGAGCCTTGTTCTTTTTTCTGTTTATTTTTAATTAATTAATTAGTATTTATTTATTTAATTTGTTGTTCATGGGGCTTGAACTCTGGGCCTGGGCACCGTTCCTGAGCTCTTTTGCTCAAGGCTAGTGCTCTACCACTTTGAACCACCACACCACTTCTGGTTTTCTGGTGGTTAGTTGGAGATAGGAATCTCATGGACATTCCTACTTGGTCTAGCTTTGAACTGCGATCCTCAGATCTCAGCCTCCTGAATAGCTAAAATTACAGGCATGAATCACTGGCTCCCAGCTTAAAATTTATTTTTATACAGGGTTTTATTATAAGCCCAGACTGACCTAAATTTGCTATGTAGCCTAGGTTGGCCTCAAACTACAAATTCTCCTGCCCCAACCTCCTGAGTGCTAGGATGACAGACATTCAGCATTATGCCCAACTTTGACATTATATTACAAATCCATCAATGGATTAGTTTATTGATTATGTTGAAGCCCTCATGATCCAATGACTCTCAGTGGTCTTATCTTACCAGATGGGAACCAAACCTGCAAGAAAACATGAGCTTTTGTAGAGACATGCAATCACCACACTGTAACGCATAGTATCTTACCATTGATTTTCTTTTTTATTGTTCATGTTTGTCACTCTCCTAGTTATTTCCAAGAATGTTTCTTGTTTCTTTTAGGTTTCAGATGATATCTATGTCAGATGATATCTATTTCTTTTAAGATTTATTATTCTATTTGTTTATCTTGTATTTCACATTGTTAGCTTCAGGTGTCTGGTTATATTTGGTGATTTATTTGATTTATTTATACTTTTTTTTTTGTCAGTCATGGGGCTTGAACTCTGGGCCTGGGTGCTGTCCCTGAGCTCTTCAGCTCAAGGCAAGCATTCTACCACTTGAGCCACAGCGCCACTTCCAGTTTTCTGGTGGTTAATTGGAGATAAGAGTCTCACAGACTTTCCTGCTTGGGCTGGCTTTGAACTGCTATCCTCATCTCAGATTCCTGATTAGCTAGGATTACAAGTGTGAGCCACCGTCGTCAGGCTATTTGTACTTTTAAACAAAGGATGTCTCTTTCCGGTATTGTCTCTCTTTCTCTCTTTTTCCTTCTCCCCCTCCCTCTCTCTTTCCTTCTCCCTCTCTCTGGTGCTACAGATTGAACTTCTCATTTTTTAATTTGCAGTGAAGTTTATTGTGCTTTATTGAGCGTTACAATATTATCTGTCATTAATGTAAAAATGGGTCCCGAATCAAAGCAACAGAGGAGGAGGAAGAGGAGGAAGAAGAGGAGGAGGAGGAAGAGGAGAAGGACGAAGAGGAAAAGGAAGAAGGCAGAAGAGAAAGAGGAGGAGGAAGAGGCCTGGTGCTGGTGGCTCATGCCTATAATCCTAGCTACTCAGGAGGCTGAGATCTGAGGATCATGGTTCAAAGCCAGCCCAGGCAGGAAAAGTCCGTGAGACTCTTATCTCTAATAAACCACCAGAAAACCAGAAGTGGCACTGTAACTCAAGCAGTAGAGCACTTGGGATTACAGGTGTGAACTACTACACTCAGCCAAGGATTCTTAACAGGTATTTGTAGCTATCACAAATTCATCCGTCATTGTTTGTGTCTGTTTCCATGATAGACTTTACCCTTCACTGGGAGGCTAAACAGACAATGCTGATAGAACCGGGCCAGGGAGGGAGAGATGTGATCTCACAGGCAGCTAGGAACCCTTACAACTCTAAAAATTAAAAAACAAAAACAAAAAAAGAGGAAGCTTTATTCTACAAGAGAAACAGTGGAGTATATTTCGTTCCTTTGAAGAGCAGAGTTGCTCTCAGCTTCCAACATAGGTGGATTAGTAACCTCTGTCTTTGTGCTGCTTCTTCCAGCAGCACAAAGCCTAGTTTTGGAGCCTATCATTGGAGCACAGTCCCAAGGCTTTACTCAGGATGACATGCCAATTCTCACTCCCACCCCAGGAATGTTCCCAGCCAGGATGGAGCAGGATGCAGCTGCCCAGGTGATCTTCAGTCCCTCAGCTGTCACCTGGAGCTAGCTCACCTGGCCTGGGTACTTTTGTTGCTGTGTTTGATTTCTGTACCCTTTGTTTTGTATGTAATTTCATCTGATTTGGGGAGGGGAAGGGGAAGCACAGAAATGGTGGGACAAATTCAGCAGTATACTCACTAGACACTTTGTAAGAAATGCTATACAACTTGGTGGGGGGGGGAAGGAGGGGGGGAAGAGGTGAAGAGGGGAAAAAGTGGGAGAAAATTAGGGAGGTGGTAACATTATTCAAAAGGAAATGTACTGATTGCCTGTATGAGAGCTCACACAGCTTTGAGGAACTGAGATCATCTTTCTCATTTTATTTTATTTTTATTTTATTTTTATTTTTTTTGTCAGTCGTGGGGCCTGAACTCTGGACCTGGGCGCTGTCCCTTCAGCTCTTGAGCTCAACACTAGCACTGTTATTTGAGCCACAGCGCCACTTCCAGCTTTTTGTAGTTAATTGGATAGTACTCTCATGGACTTTCCTACCTGGTCTGGCTCCTCAGATCTCAGCCTCCTGAGTAGCTGGAATTATACATGTAAGATAGAGGTTTCTAGCCCTTTTTTCCTTTTTGTTTAAAATCCTGTACTACTGGGCTACATTTTCAGCCTATTATTTCCTTTAAAAAAAACCTTCTGTTCTCAATTAATTAGAATAAGTGCTTTAATTTTATCCACTTCTGCAAAGATAGACGACACTAGGGAATACTTTATAAGCTTTTCTGAATTGTAATATTCCTGATAGCTTAGCTTTGTGGAGAGGAAGATACTAATTGAGCTTTTTGCTTTCCATAGCTAGTTAGTAAAAGCTGCAGGTTATAGTTAATAACTACATATTTTATAAGCTAATCAGTTAAACAGTGTATTTCTTCTTTCTACTAAAAGCTCATAACCTTGTTGCTAAAGCACAAACTTTGGAGAAAAAAGAAAAATCCATTCACTTAAACAGAAAGTTAAGTGTGACAGAAAAGAAACTTTGCTTGGTTCCAAAAAGCACAGAAGCATGCAAATCTGTTAATAGTACACACTACCATCCTGGGCCGCTCTCATCCGGTACCTTCAATAGCAGAGCCAGCTGATTGAGTGGCTTGAAGCTGTCCTGAGGAAGTTCCTGGCTCTGCGCAAGAAATCTCATTGACCACTCCAGGCAGACTGATTTGGGTGAGGATCTATGTATGCACCTGGCGAGGAGGAAGGATTATCTTCTCAGACGAGTGAGAGAGGGAGGGGAAGTGTGGCCGCCTGTCACAAACCATCTTTACCTCTTACTGTAAAGTAATAAAAACAAACAGGATCCTAACCTCTCAGCTGAGGAGTGGGGCTACTGTTTACATCTAAACAGAGACCTGCTGCCTGTTGGGAATCTTGCTAACAAAATTCAGTCCCAAGATTGAAAACAACTGTGTTTACAGATCAGCAAGCACATGCCAATGTCATGTTGGCCAATGATAGACAAAGGTCATGTTTACTGCAAGCAGAGGTGCCTGGAGCTGCCACAAGGGGTGTTGGGAAAGGATTGTAAGGAGGTGGAGAGCTGTGGCAGCTGAGGATCTGCAGTCCTCTGATGTGGATAGCCTCAAACCACATGGAGTGTGATCACCAAAGGAAGTAAAGACCCAAGACCACTGTGCATCCCAGCATTGTGACACTGCAATGTGTCACAATGAGACACTGGGCCACTCTGATCCAGTGACCTCCTTCAAAAATTTGCTTCCTGACTGGGAAGGTGGCTCAGTGGTAGAGTGCTTGCCTCTCATGCACGAGGCCCTAGATTCAATTCCTCAGCACCACATAAACAGAAAACGCTGGAAGTGGCACTGTGGCTCAAGTGATAAAGCACTAGCCTTGAGCTGAAGAGCCCAGAGTTCAAACTCCACAACTGACAAAAAATAAAAAAATTGTTCCCATCACAGAAGACTGTAACTCTTATCTAAAAAATTATCTAGGGATTAGAGGAATGGCCCAGTTAGTATAGCACTAACCAATGAGCAAAAACATCAGGTACCAAGTTCACATCCCAGTCTTGGACCAAAAAGAAAAAGAATTCATCACATATGACTATGATCAGTGCAAGACATGAACTCTCCTCCTTCCAGGACAGGTACTGTCTACCTGCTGGGTCAATCTCTCTAGAAGACAGAATAGAGAGTCAGGCACTAGTGACTCATATCTGTGATCCTAGCTACTTGGGAAGCCAATAACAGGAGGATCATAAGCCAAGCCAGTCTGAGCAGATAAATTCACAAGACATCTTCCCAATTCTTAGTTGAGTAGCACTTGACTGCCATCTCATTAACAACAGGAAGTCTAAAGTGGACATATGTCATTTCAGGCATGACCTGACAGGAATGAGACTTTTCCTAAAAAATAACTAGTGAAAAATAGGGCTGGAGGTGTGGGGATAGACACTGAGTTCAAACCCTCAGTTCACCATCCTCAAATGAAGGCAGAGCCAGGATCCATTGGTTATGTCTATTAGCTTTGCTACTCAGAAGGCAGAGATCTGAGGATCATGGTTCAGAGCAAAAAGCCAGATGCAATGGCATAGCTCAAGTGGTAGAGTGCCAGCCAAGCAAGACAGCTAAACAACTGCTAATGTTGAAAGAAAGAAAGAGACAGAGAGAGACAGAGAGACAGAATGAGAAAGAAGAAAGACAGAAAGATAGAAAGGAAAAAAGAAGGAAGGAAGGAAGGAGAGAAAGGAGAGAGAAGGCAGAATGGTGTGAGGTTTACAGTGCCTTGTCAGAGCTATGTAACCCCATTTTTGAGCCACATGTTTTTGGTAGGAACTTGAAAAGTTACTTGATATCTTATAGCTCGAGTTTTATCTACAAAACAAGAATAAAAATGCTCATCTCTTAGGATTCCCAAGGGGATTTATTAATAGGAACCTTAATTGGACAGTATTTTCTACATTTCCTAGTAGTAAGCACTCAATAAGAGACAGCCTATAGTATTGCAGGGAAAATTTGAGAAAATCCCTGAGATCCAAGATGCCAGGTATGCATCAATGACTCATACATAAGTAGTTAGAACAGTCCAGACAAACAGTGCAGCCATGCTTTGCTTTGGCTTTTCAGCTGGAAGGCTGCAGAGAATAGCAGCAGGAGGGAGAGAAAGGTGATCCTTTTGCTGAATTTGTCTGGGACTTCCCAGGTTGAACATTGGTTTCTCACATCCAGAAAAGCCACTCACTTTGGGGGACCAATCCAAGCCAATCATTTATCCCAGATACCAAACAATTTGCTTGGGGAATGATTACACACAAAGAGGGTTCTGGAGTATTCAATTATAGGCTGAGCCATTGTGTTTTAAAGCCCAGACTTTTTGGGAGATGGGGCCTAACAAGGGATAAGGTCTTTGGCTTCATCTTGTTCATGGCTTTAATTAAAGCCAAGATTCTCTGGCAAGGACAACTTCCACCCAGCATGCTGGGCAAATCCCCTCCCCACTGAGCCCAGCCATCAGGAGAATTTGTGTTGGTGACACGCCTCTGGCTTGCCCTGGCTCTTGCTCTTCTTCAGGCAGGACCTGTGCAGCATGCCCCAGGTCCACCATCCATCTGCAAACCGCACAGTGGTTTTTGGGGCAGATTCACTGTTCCTCACCTGACCTATGGAAAGTTACCAACTGTCATAGTCTGCCCTGAAGCTCACATCTGGGACACTTTCATGGACCTGGCTCTCCATGTCAGGGAGACGCTGGGAGTTGCTTTAATGAGCTAGCTAGCTAGCCTGGTACATCCAGAACAAGTGCAGCAGACTGTGTGCTCTTGTTTTTGCTGGACATTTGGGGATCACCCCCAGGATGCGTGTAGTAGCTCTTTCAAGGACTTCCACCAATCAGAGGCAAGAGTGACAAACGCTGATTTCTATCAATATTTAGGAGACACTCAGTGTGTATGTATGAACTCAGAGATATGGTTAAATGAATGATTAAATCATCATGGTGGTATACACCGCTCTCAGCACCTCTGCTTCACACTGGACAACATTGGCTGGGGAAGCTCATTGCATGAGGCCCTGGAACAACCCCCAATAGGCAACCTAGGCTTGTTTGTTTGTTTTTTTGCCAGACCTGGGGCTTGAACTCAAGGCCTGGGCACTGTTCCTGAGCTTCTTTTGCTCAAGGCTAGCTAGCACTCTACCACTTGAGCCACAGCCCCACTTGCAGCTTTTACTGTTTATGTAGTACTGAACAATCAAACCCAGGGCTTCCTGTATGACAAGCAAGCACTCCACCATGAAGCCACATTCCCAGCCCTGGGTTTTAGTTTTGAAAGACTAAATGATGTTTTGGAAAATGCAAGCAAGGAAGCTCTCCATTGGATCTCAGGAGGAAGTGCAGGGAAGGTCACCCACACAGCACACCTACAGCAGAGCCACATTGGGGGGAGGGGTAATATGTCTGCAGAAGGTGTTGGACTCTAACTCTATAAATATACATTTAGATAGCCACAAAGTTTTGCTGAAAAGCTAATCCTTGAGAATTAAAAAATAAATGAGTAGCCTGGTGCTGGTGGCTCACACCTGTAATCTTAGCTACTCAGGAGGCTGAGATCTGAAGATCACGGTTCAAAGCCACCTGGGCAGGAAAGTCCATGAGATTCTTCTCTCCAGTTCACTACCCTAAAAAAATAGCTGGAAGTGGAAGTGTGACTCAAGTGGTAGACCACTAACCTTGATCCAAAAAAACTTAGCGATAGAACCCAGGCCCTAAATTCAAGCCCCAGGACAGGAGCAAAAAATAATGATGATAATGATTATATGAGACCTCTCACTTTTTTAGTTTTACACGTATATATGTACATATATATATATTTGAGGCTACTACAAATGGTATTGTTTTCCTGATTTTCCCCTCTGTCTACAGAAAAGCTACAAATTTTTGATTTTGTATCCTGCCATTTTGACAAAATTATTGACAAAATTATTGAGATGGAGTCTTTAGGATCCTTTAGATATATGATCGTATTATCTGCAAATAGGGATAGTTTGACCTTTTCTTTCCCTATTTGGATCTTTTTTATGTTCTTCTCTTGCCTTATTGATCTGGTAAGGAAGTCCACTATAGAAAAGAAGTGAAGAGAATGGACATCTTTCTCTTGTTCCTGATTTTAGAGGAAATGGCTTTATTTTTTCAGAGTTTAGTATGAGATTGGAGGTAGATTTGATATAGATGGTCTTTATTATGTTGGGGTATGTTCTTTCTTCTCCGGAGCTTTCATTGTAAATGGATGTTGAATTTTGCTAAGGGCCTTTTCTGAATATATTGAGCTAATCATGATTTTTGTCTTTCTCTGTTAATGTTATTTATTATGTTTATTGATTAAACCAACTTGATTGTAGTGAATGATTTTTTTCAACCAGTTATTAAATTCCATTAACAAGTATTAAGGAGCTTTGTATCTATGTTCATCAAAGAGATTGGTCTAAGTCTAACCAAGGAAGTGAAGGCCCTCTACAGTCAAAACTATAAAACCCTAAAGAGAGAAATCAAAGAAGATATCAGGAACTGGAAGACTTCTTATGTTCATGGATAGGCAGAATTAATACTGTGAAAATGGCCAAACCACCAAAAGCAGTCTTCAAATTCAATGAAATAGCCATCAAAATTCCCATGTTATTTATCAAAAAGATAGAGAAAACAGTAAACAGTTAAAAGATTCATCTGAAACCACAAAAGACCACAAATAACCAAAGCAAATCCGAGCAAAAGATTCAATGCTGGAATTATCACAGTTTCAGACCCTAAACTTTATCACAGAGCTATAATAACAAAAACAGCTTGGGAGCTGGGCACTGGTGGCTCACACCTGTAATCCTAGCTACCAAGGAGGCTGAGATCTGAGGATGGCAGACAAGTCCATGAGACTCTTATCTCCAATTAACCACCAGAAAACTGGATGCTTTGGCTCAAAGTGGTAGAGCACTAGCCTTGAGTAAAAAGAGCTCAGGGACAGTACCCAGGCCCTGAGTTCAATCCCCAAGATAAACAAAAAAAAAAAAAGGAAAAATCCAAAAGCAAAGCCATATACTTACAGCCATCTAATATCTTTTTTTTTGGTGGGGGGGTCCGGTCGTGGGGCCTGAACTCTGGGCCTGGGCGCTGTCCCTCAGCTCTTCAGCTCAAGGCTAGCACTCTACCACTTGAGCCACAGCCCCACTTCCGGCTTTTTTCTTATGTGGTGCTGGGGAATCGAACCCAGGGCCTCATGCATGCAAGGCAAGTGCTCTACCACTGAGCCACCTTCCCAGCCCCTAGCCATCTAATATCTGACAAGGAAATGTATATGTTGGGGAAAAAAACCTCTTCAACAAATGATGTTGGGAAAACTATAAATTCATAGTAAAAGATTGAAATTGAATCCCTGTCTATCACATTGCCCTAATATCAATTCAAAATAAACTGAAGACCTCAATATCAGGCCTAAAGTGTTGAAACTACTAAAGGAAGAAGAGGAATAACACTAGAATATATTGACATAGGCAAGAACTTTCTGCGTAGAGTTTCAGGGTCTCAGCACATTGGAAAGAGAATTGACAACTGGTATTACATCAAGGTAAAACATTTCTATACAGACAAGGACATACTTACTAGACTAAAAAGGCAGCCTAGGGAATGGGAGAAGATCTTTATCAGCTATACATCTGACAAGGGCATAATATCCAGAATATACAAGGAGCTTAAGAAACTACCCCCCCAATAATAATTAATAAGTGGGCAAATGAGCTAAACAGAGACTTCCCAGAAGAAGAAGCAAGAATGGCCAATAAACACAAGGAAATGCTCAACATCCCTGGCCATAAACAAAATGCAAATGAGGACATGATTGAGAGTTTATCTCACCCAGTAAGACTTTCATCAGAAATTCAAATAATACATGTTGGTGGAGTTATGGGGATAAAGGAACCCTATTACACTGTTGGTAGGAATGTAAAACTAATACAACCTCTTTGGAAAGTAGTTGGATATTCCTCAAAAACTTAAACATAGAGCTACTCTATCATCCAATGATACTACTCTTGGGCATCTACCCAGAATATTACAAATCAGGATATGGTCAAGATATTTGCACATTCATATTTATTGCTGCACTATTCATGATAACCACATTATAGTAACAGCCCAGTTCCCCTACGATGGATAAGTAGATCAAGAAAATGTGGTACATATATACATTGGAATTTTATTCATCTATGAGAAAGAATACTATTATGTCATTTGAAGAGAAATGGATGGGCCTAGAAAAACATTAAGTGAAGTAAGCCATGCTCAGAGAGTCAAACAGCACATGTTTTCTCACATGTGTGCAAGTTAAAATTAATATACAAACAATATAATACATGATAATATATACAGGGTTATATGCATATACACACAAATAAATTGACTTAAAGGTGTTATACTTAGGGGAAGAGTTTAATGATGTAACTTCTTTGAACAACCAACAAATCATTCAACACAATGAATAACAGACACCTGAAACATATTCAGGAGGGCAAAGAGGGGGCGCACGAATGGAAGGGGGAAGGGTAAGCAAACGCAGTCATTATATGTAATGTACATTATGCAAACATTGAACTGTGTAACTTGAGGGTAGGGATAGGATGGGGGAAGAAGAAGGGGAACAAAGGCAGGGATGACACCTGTTAGATTCACTTATTAAAAATGGCCCCTTCCCCTTTGTTCTCCCTCTGTGAACACTTGGCTCTCTTTAGAAGTCCCCACCCAGCACCTGTAACCCAGGTAACTGCACCTGGGGCCAGTGGGAGGGCCCCCAGAGTCTGAGGTCATTTCCTTTTCCTCTGAGGTCACCCCTCAACCTCTCCAGTCACGCCTCCTTCAGATTGAGAACACCTCCACAGCTGCTACAGCCACACCTTCTCCCAGCCTTCTCCCTATGTAGCCTTTCTTCCAGCCATAGGTCTCCCTCTGCACATCTCATCTTGTGCAGGTGGACGCATCAGTTCTTACAATAAACTCTCTGCCTGAACAACCACCTGGAGATCTCCTTTCTCCAATCCTTACAAAATCAAGCAAGATGCATTGTATTCATTACCTGATTTCTGGAATTGAAATCTCTTTGTACAACTCCTTCATAATAATAAATAAATATTGAATAATGACAATGATGGTGGTGGTGATGATGATGATGATAGCCAGGCACTGGTGGCTCACACCTGTAATCCTAGCTACTAGGGAGTGTGAAACTTGAAAAATCAAGGTTTGAGGCCAGGCTAGGCAGACAAATCTGAGAGACTCTTACCTCTATCCAATTAACCAGCAAAAAAGCTAGAAGTGGAGATGTGACTCAAGTAGAAGAGTGCCAGACTTGAGCAAAAAAGCCACGCAAGAACTCAAGGCCAGCCAGGTGCTGATGAAATCACGCCTGTAACTCTAGCCACTCAGGAAGCTGAGATCTGAGGATTGAGGTTCAAAAGCAGCTCAGGCAGGAAAGTCCATTTCCATCTAATTTCCAAAGAATGATACAGTATCATTTGCAAAGATATGGAAAGACCTGGAAAAAAAAAGTCATGTTATGTGAAGTAAGCCAGGCCCAGAGAGAATCTTTTTTGTCTGTACTTTAATCAGGCATGTTATATATAAACCAATAATGTATAAAATAAGATAAAAATATTTAATAGATATTTAGGCCATGAGAGGGAAACAAACAAACAAAAACAGGCCAGGGTATGGGATGTGGTCTTTGGGGCTGAAGATCTGGAGCTCTCTTCCAGCCTTATTTCCTTGGTTGGTGGTATGATCTCCCTGACTCTCAGTTTCTTTCTCTGAAAAAAAAAATGGAGTTCAAATAAAACTATCCCCGACAGTGATTACAAAGACCAGATAAGGTAATATGTAGAAGTCACAGTCGGGCTTAGTAGAAGCTCAACAAATGGTAGTCCCATGGACTCAGCCTGCTTTTGGGGGCAGCAAATGCATGCCTTTGCTTTCAAAACTGTCCCAGGCTTCTCCAGTAGAGGGCAGCCTTAGAAGTCAGGCAGCCCTGGGTGCTAGTTTTACCTCAGCTGCCTGCCAGCTAGGCAACATGGAGAAGGTGACTTCACCTCTCTGAGCCTCAGTATCTCTTCTCTGCAGGAAGGTAGAATAAAAGCAAGGTATTTAAAAAAGTTCATACATGTCTTTAGGACACAATAGTTATATCTACTTACATGCACTACATCGTGGTATATAAATTTATGCCAGGGGCTCACAGCTGTAATCTTAGATACTCAGGAGGCTGAGATATGAAGATCATGGTTTGAAGCCAGTTCTGAAAAACAAATCCAAGATTCATCTCCAATAAAACAGTTTAAAAAAAAAAGCCAGAAGTGGAAGTGTGACTTAAATGGTAAGCACAAGCCCTAAACAAAAAAGTTCAACAAGAGCACAAGACCCTGAGTTCAAGCCCCAGTACCAACACAAAAACACATAAAACATTGTAGCCAAGTGTGGTGGTACACAACTGTAATACCAACATTAGGGAGGGGAAGGCAGGAGGATGGCCGCATAGTGAGGTTCCATACTTTGGCTTGAAATAAAATTCAAAATCATGGCTCATGCCTGTAATCCTATTCAGAAGGCTGAGATCTGAGGATCATGGCTCAAAGCCAACAGGGGCAGGAAAGTCTGTGAAACTCTTACCTCAAACTAACCACCAAAAGCCAGAAGTGATGCTGTGGCTCAAGTGGTAGAGTGCTAACCTTGAGCTGAAGAGCTGAGGGACATCACGTAGGCCCAGAGTTCAAGCCCCATGACCAAAAAAAAAAAAAAAAAAGAAAGAAAGAAAGAAAGAAAAAAAATCAACTTTGAAAAAACATCTAATTGAAAATAAAAATATAGGAAACAGTAAAAAAAGAAAAAGGCATTCACAGTAGCCACGTTTTTTTAAAAAAGGACACAGCAAATAATTCAACCTCATGTAAATTCTGGAGAAAATGTTTCCTGCTTTTAGGTCAGTTGACAATATTATAAAGCTAAAACATGCTTCCCAATTAATCTACATATTTAATACAATTCCAACCTGATCTTCAGCACAACAACAAAACAGTAGTAAAGTATAGAAT
Source organism: Dipodomys ordii (assembly GCF_000151885.1). Lineage (NCBI taxonomy): Eukaryota > Metazoa > Chordata > Mammalia > Rodentia > Heteromyidae > Dipodomys > Dipodomys ordii. The sequence continues at coordinate 613,484 of NW_012267430.1, forward strand.
GGGAGACATAACCAACTGTCTGCTGACGAGATTGATGGAGAGTGTGGGTTATAGGAAGGAGAAGGGAGCTGGGCAGAGGGTCATCCTTGAGGGCTGCACAATTAGACTAAGCTACAGTAGGGACAGTAGAGCACGTGATATAATGCTGATGCTGGTGGAGGGGTGCTAGCATAGAGATCTGTGGATCTTCTTGTCTGTTTTCCTGTTTGCTGTGGTTCCTTGGTATGGGCCTAGAGGGCTCAGTGCTCTGCAGAGGGAGAAGATGCACAGTGGGCCTCCTGGAAGCTGAAGGGACAAAGGAAGAAGAGTGTGAGTGCCAGCATTCAAGTCCCACTCAAGGCTTATTTCCAAAAGGAAATACGTGAAATAGAAAACATCACTAAATAACCAGGTGTGGGGGCACACACTTGTCAGCACTTGGGAGGCAGAGGTGGGAAGAGTGAGAGGGGGGAAAAGTGAAAGGGAAAAAAACCCAAAAACAACAAGGGAAGGGACATCCCTAGTATTAGACTAACCATGCAAGATTTCCCCCCAGCACTAGCTAATTCCCAGGCCTCATTTGCCTGGCTGAGTCTGTGAGCATCTGGTCTTTGCTCTCTTAGCAACTTGTTGGCCTCTGGGCTCAATGTTGTTACCTACCTGCCTCCCTGGAGCTAGTCTGATGAGTATCCTGTTCTGTTCAAGGCCAGATGAAATGAATTTTTCTGTTTCCAACTGTACCACACCCTTTCTCGACCTCCCACTGAGTTCTGGTTTCTGGTCTAGACAAGATAGTTTTTTTTTTCTTCTCATTTGCATAGCAAAGATTATCGACATCAGACTGATCCCAGGAAGGGCTCAAACCTGTCTCAGTCCAGGTTCCTAGCCTCAGCCCCAGCCCAGCTCCAATCTCCTTTCCTAGGTGGTATCTCTTTTCTCACCAAGAAGTCTAACTAGCGGAAGTCCCACCTGTCAGGTGATCCCCATCCTAAAGGGATAACAAAAGTGGCTTGGCCTGTTCCTTCACAGACCTTGAGCAGCCAGGGAAGTGACCATTAGTAGAGCAGGGAATAGTGGGAGAGTACTGATTAAAGGGTGAACATGTGTCCAAAATGTTCCTAAGTCAATTTGATCTTTTTCTTTTCTTTTTTTCTTGTCTTGGGGTCTGAACTCTGGGCCTAGGTGCTGTCTCTGAGCTTCTTTTGCTCAAGGCTAGTGCTCTACCACTTGAGCCACAGCACCACTTCTGGCTTTTTTGAGGAGTTTATTATAGATAAGAGAGTCAAGGACATTCCTGCCTGGGCTAGCTTCGAACCATGATCCTCAGATCTCAGCCTACTGAATAGTTAGGATTACAGGCGTGAGCCACTGGCTCCTGGCAATTTGATTTTATGCTAGCTACCTGGGGAAAAGAGGCTACTCAGAAACAAACCGTCTAGAAAAGTCTACCTAGGACGATATTTTATATGCATGTGATATTGTCAGCTCTGCTGGTAGGAGCTTCCAGGACTCCCTGCTTTGGGTTGCTTTGGCAACACTGAATCATCTATTTGCTGGTTTGTCCTGAAGACAGTTCCTGCCCTACCTCCACAACCCCATTCACCATTGCCTGCACCTAGGAAACCCTCCTGCCTTAGCAGTCAACATCCTCTCAGAGATCATGGCCATCTTCAGATCTTCCCTCTTCTCTCAGGGCATTCCTGGTTCCTTCCATTCATTCTCATAAACTTCATGATGTCTTTGCACAGTGTAACTAACTCTGCTAATAAGCCTTTTCGGGGCGGGCGGGATGGGGGGGACAATATTTTCCCTAGTCACTGGTCTCCTCCCCCAAAATCGTCATACTCCATGGTGAGGGTCTCCACAAGCTAGGCCTTCAGGACATTGATGCCCTGGTAATAAGTAAGCAATACCAGTCACGTAATTTAAGAATTGGTTCATTCTTTTAGTTAGTGAGGAGGAGAATTATACTTGATGGATATAATTTGCTACCCAACACTTATTGCTAGATATTTGAGATATTTCTGGTTTGTGAGTGTTATGAACTAAACTGACTGCTGTGAACATTTGTGTATGTTTTTTGTTTTGGTTTGTTTTTTTGTTTTGTTTTGTCGGTGGTAGGGCTTGAACTCTGGGCCTGGGCTCTGTCCTCAGCTCTTCAGCTCAAGGCTAGTGCTCTACCACTTGAGCCACAGCACCACTTCCAGTTTTCTGGTGGTTTATTTGAGATAAGATTCTCACAGACTTTTCTGCCTCGGCTGGCTTTGAGCTTCGATCCTCAAATCTCAGCCTCCTGAATAGCTAGGATTACAGGCGTGAGCTCTGGCACCCAGCTGTGCATAAATTTTTCCCAGTCCTGAGGCTTAAACTCAGGGCCTGGACACTGTCCCTGAGCTTCCTGTTTTGCTCAAGGCTAGCACTCTGCCACTTGAGCCACAGTGCCACTTCTGGCTTTTTCTGTTTATGTGGTGCTGAGGAATTGAACCCAGGGCTTCATGCATGCTAGGCAAAGCACTCTATCACTAAGCCACATTCCCAGCCCCTGTGCATAAATTTTTGAGTGGACATATTCTCTTATCTCTCTTGGAATAGTACCAAAAATAATTTTTTGATCTTAGCATATATAGATATTCTTTTATTATTATTTTTTTTTGCCGGTCTTGGGGCTTGAACTCAGGGCCTAGGCATTGTCCCTGAGCTTCTTTTGTTCAGGGCTAGCACTCTACCACTTCTGGATTTTTCTGTTTATGTGGTACTGAGGAACTGAACCAGCACTTCATACATGCTAGGCAAATACTCAACCACTAAGCCACATTCCCAGTCCTAGATATTCAATTTTTAAAACTTGAGTTCCTGTCGGGTGCCAGTGGCTCATATCTGTGATCCTAGCTACCCAGGAGGCTGAGGTATGAGGATCATGGTTCAAAGCCAGCTTGGGCAGGAAAATCTGTGAGACTCTTATCTCCAATTGAGCATCAAAAATCCAGAAGTGAAGCTGTGGCTCAAGTGGTAGATCACTAGCTTTGAGCAAAAGCAGCTCAGGGACAGCACCCAGGCCTGGAGTTTAAGCCTAGGACCAGCACACACAAAAAACTGAGTTCCTCCTGTCCTCTCCTGTCCTCTCCTCTCCTTCCTTCCTTCCTTTCTTCCTTTCCCTTCCCTCCCTTCCACCATCCCTCCTTCCTTCCTTCTTTCCTTTCTTGTACACCAGGTTGGGCTTGAACTCAAGTCCTCCTGCATAAATTCCTGGCCCCAGGCTGGCCTTGAACTCAATTCCTCCTGCATAAATTCCTCAAAGCTAGTACACCTAGCTAGAAGTTTTAAATTTTGATGAAGTTTGTTTAACCACTATTTCCTACTGAGATTGTACATTTTATGTGCTGCCAAAGAAATATTTATCTATCCCAAGGTTAGGAAGACATTCCCTCATGTTTTTCTTCTAGAATGTTTATACTTTTAGCTTTCATGTTTAAGTCTGTGATTCATCTTGAGCTAATTTTTGTGTGTAATATAAAAGAGGAATATTTATTTTTAATTATATGGATATCCAGTTTCGAAGATGGTACTTTCCTGACTGAATTACTTTAGCTTCTTTGTCAAAAATCAATTAGTCACGTGTGTGTGGGTCTAATTCTGAAGTCCTTCAATTCCACTGATACACACAGCCATCTTCATGCCTGTATCATGCCATTTTAGCCACTGCTTCTCTGTGGACAGCTGAACCTCACCAAGCAGGTGAATCAGGCATCCTTCCAGATTCCCTACATTTCCTGGGTGAGCAACAAGGATTTTTTAGTGTGAGTGATCAGCATTCAAGCCACCCCAGCTCTCTTGGAGCTCTAAGAACTCCAGCTCACAGCTACCCTGTCTCGTTACTGGAATTGTGCCTGGAGATAACCAAGCATCATTATATTCGTTGAGAATATTCACAGTTTGGCAGAACTCATCCTTTTCAGATCTCAAAGAGATTGATCTCCTCACCTTCTAGAATTGTTTTCATGCCCAAATCCCTCTATTATGGACTCAGTATCACAATTTACAAGCACCTCAGCCTCCTTGACTCCAGTCTCGGTCCCCCACTCGGCAACACTGTAAGATAAAATCCCCAAAAGTCTAATAATTCGGGGCTATGAGCAGATATCAGTAATTGCTCAAAGCTGGATCTCTGCATAGCCATAGGCAAGGACTTAACCCTTTCTATGCCTCTTTATTTATTTATATTTGCATTTGTGCGATGAGTACCTCTCTTACAGGGCTTTTAGGGTTTGATGCGAGAAAACGAGCCATGGACTTAGCACAGATTTTTTTGGGGGGTTCAGTCGTGGGGCCTGGGCACTGTCCCTCAGCTCTTCAGCTCAAGGCTAGTGCTCTACCACTTGAGCCATAGCACCACTTCTGGCTTTTTTTTTCTTTTTGCTTATGTGGTCCTGAGGAATCGAACCCAGGGCCTCATGCATGCAAGGCAAGCACTCTACCACTGAGCCACCTTCCCAGCCCCAACACAGACTCTTGTCTGGAAGGTAGTGGCTCATTAATTGTCACTGGATTCAATCTACCCTTGGACCCCCCCCCCCCCCCCCCAGCGCACCTCAGTGTGTCACCTACTCTTTTTTCTAGGCCTCTGTTTGCAGAATTCACGATTCCTCCTCATCCTCACCCTCTTGGCAAGTGTGAGGAACAGTATGGGGAGATAAGAAACCCTGGCAAGCGGGAGCCCCGGCCTTCTGATCCAGACCCACCCCCACCTCCACCCCCACCCCCCACACCGGGTTCCCCTGTGGTCCGCAGGCCAGGCGCATGCGCGCACACCATGGCCGGTGCACACAGCTACTTGGGAGCAGGAAGGGAAGGATGGATCGGCCCTGCTGACTGTGTCAGCCTGAGACCCATTTCCTTCTCCTTCCATTGGTGGAAGTCCAGGGAGAAAAGTTCCTACTAACGGCACCCGTCGCCCGGTCCCTAGCCCGACCTCCTCTCCTCGCTCCGGAGAAGGCGATCTTGCTGGGCTTGCTTTCCCCTCCCCGCCCCTGGAGACTCAGACACCGCCGGCCGCTGCGGCACCATCTGGGGTGGAGAGTCGCCCCCAGAGCTAGGATGGGGCCCCTTCCAGGTGCAAACCCGGTAATCCAGCCGGCCCGGGGGCCGGCGGCAGCGGCGGGTCGCCGGATCCCGCGGGGACGCGGCGGGCACG
>NW_012267430.1:618883-657265 GCF_000151885.1 Dipodomys ordii
CGGGGCTGCCCGCCCCCCACGCGCGGCTCCAGTGCACTTGGGTCAAGGGCAGCCGCGCAGCCGCGCAGCCCGGCCTCGGTGATCACGGGGATGCAGACGCCCGCCAAAACTGGCACTCGATCTAGCTGCCACCCGGGGCACAAAAGCTACCGTGGTGGAGAGTTGAGGCTCTCCCTCTCTGCCCCTCAATGCTGGGCAGGACTGCGGTGTGTGGTGTGGTTTGCCTCCCTGGGGGTCAGCAGGCTGCCCACTCCCACCCCCCACCCCCGTGTCCCAGGTGAGGTGGGGTGGGGGAAGGAAGCTGGGCCTTGGAAACACGGGGCGGACGAGGGGTACGCAGGAGGGTGCTGAGACAAATTGTGGAAAGAGCACTCTGGTGGTGAACACCTGTAAACCCAGCACTGCAGCGCTGGAGAAGGGCAGGTCGCAGGAGGGGGGGGAAGGGAAAGAGGGGGGAGTGGGGAGGAAAGGAGAGAGAGAGAGAATCAAAATCAGTGACAAAAGGGAATAAACCAAAGAGGAAAAAATAAATCACTACAGACAGCACAATACAAACCCCTTGTTTCCGTTTCTTGGAGTTCATTTTGATAAGTGTCGTTTTATATGATCATATGCACATAGCTATTGAGCCCCTGAGATCCTCTCCTAAGAATATCCTCCTTTGTTTTCACTGTGCAGATACTTAGATTAATTTGTAGATTTACAGACATATTTTAGTTATTACAAATGAGGGAAATGATGCAGCCTATGTTTCTTTGGGTCTGGCTTACTTTGTTTAGTATATTTTTTCTCTGATTTGGGGAGGGGAAGGGGAATCACAGAAACAGTGGGACAAAGAGTGAACCAATTCAGCAGTGATACGCACTAGACATGTTGGAAATGCACTTTACAACTTGGTGGGAGAGGGGATAGGGGAAAAAGTGGGATCCTAGCTAATCAGGAGTTGAGATCTGGGGATTGGGGTTCAAAGCCAGCCTGCACAGGAAAGTCTGTGAAATCCTTATCCCCAATAAATTACCAGAAAACCAGAAGTGGCACTGCGGCTCAAGTAGTAGAGTGCTGGCCTTGAGCTGAAGAACTCAGGGACAGTGCCCAGGCCCAGAGTTCAAGCCCCACGACTGACACCCCCCCCCCAAAAAAAAGTGGGAGAAAATGAGAGAAAGGGTAACACTGTTTAAAAAGAAATGTACTCATTACCTGACTCATATAACTGTAACCCCTTAGTACATCACCTTTACAATACATTTAAATTAAAAAATAATAGCAAAACAAGGCAGCAGCAGAACAAAAATCAACTGCTGAGTCTTCACCAGCATTCCTAGACTAGAAACCTTAGCAGCCCTGAGAAGTTATTAGAAATTCTAATGTGGGAACTGGAACTTCTGGGAAAAGGCCGAACCAAATGTGTTCCACAAGCTCTTCCTCCCAGACAATCTCATACTGAGATTAAGAACCATTGGTGGTGGCCTGGGTGCTGGGAAACAGTCCTTCAGTTTTTCCAACTGTAACAGGAAAGGTGGAACTGGATCAGGGGACTGTATTAGTGCCTTGAGAGTGGGGGTTGGGGGGACACATGCTCAAGTCACTTGTGCCAGATTCAGTCTGGCTTGAATTTGATTGCCATGTTGTCTGATTTTACAAGAGAAACTAGAAACTTATGTTCAATATCCTGGTTTTCAAATATTGTCAAGTGATTCAACACTTTAAAAACATTTGGTGAGCTAGGTACCAGTGCCTGTTCACGCCTGTAATCCTAGCTACTCAGGAGGCTGAGTTCTGAGGATCTCAGTTCAAAGCCAGCCAGGGTAGAAAAGTCTGTGAGACTCTTATCTCCAATTAACCACCAGAAAACCGGAAGTGTAGTAGAGTACCAGCACTGTGGCTCAAAGTAGAAAGAGCTCAGGGGCAGTGCCCTGGCCTTGAGTTCAAGCCCCATGACTGAAAAAAACAAAAACACACTAAAAAGTAAAAACAGAGCACTAGCCCTGAGCAAAAAAAGCTCAGGGACAGTGCATAGGCCCTGAGTTCAAGACCCAGGACCAGTACTAAAACAGAACAAAACAGAACAGCATTTTGGGGTTTACACCGAAGGCCAAGTTAAAGCACATGATACACAGCCTGGATTTGCCATATGGACCCAGTTTGTATTTTCTAGACTCCAGGGTCTCCTTTTATTCTGAAACTCAGTGGCCCTCACCTATAGTCTAGCTGCTGTCCCATTATAGACTCATCGAACTTCCCAGAAAATATTATTAACAGAGAAAGATGAGGTTTTTTTGGGAAGAAATTCTCACAGTCACACAAAAATATTATTGTTCCATCAGTTCCCTCTCTGCTGTTCTCTCTCATCTTCTTAATAAGCTCCATTGTTCTCACTATAATTGAGAACTAAAAAATGCTGACCCTCTGAAACATTAAGCAATGAGCTCAAAGCCACCTGCCAGAGCCGACCCGGGCACTGCCATCTCCCCAACCACAACTTCCTCCTCAAGCTTGCTCTAAAACACAGCTAGTGTTTATTAGGTGTTTTTCTACATGCCAGGCATTGTTTCCATTGCTGTACATACATTAACCCTTTCAATCCTGCATTGAGTACAGTTATTATGACATTTTACAGATGAGAAAACAGAAACCCAGAGAGGTTTGGTAACTTCCTACCCAACTTGCATGCAGTAAGTGGCAGAGCTCTGTGTGTGTGTGTGTGTGTGTGTGTGTGTGTGTGTGTGTGTGTGTGTGTGTGTGTGTGTGTGTGTGTGTGTGTGTGTACATGCCAGTACTGGGGCTTGAACTCAGGGCCTCATGTTCTCATTTGGGTTTTCCCTCAGGGTTGGTGCTCTACTATGTGAGCCACACCTCTGCTTCCGGTTGTTGCTGGTAACTTGGAAATAAGAATCTTAAAATTTGTCTGCCTAGGCTAGCTTTGAACTATAACTCTCAGATCACCAACACCCTGGACAGAGATGGGATTTTGTGTATATGTGTGTATGTGTATAAAGGGGGGGAGGGTCCTGGGCCTTGAACTCAGGGCCTGGGCTCTTTCTCTGAGCTTTTGTACTCAAGGTTGGGGTTCTACCCCTTGAGCTACAACTCTACTACTGGTTTTGTATGTTTTTGTTTTTTGTTTTGAGTTTTTTGTTTTGGTTTGGTTAGGTTAATTGGAAATAAGAGTCTCACAAACTTTCCGGCCCCTGCTGGCTTCGAATCATGATCCTTAGATCTCAGCCTCCTAAGTAGCTACTGTTGCAGGCATGAGCCACCCACCAGCGCCTGGACAGAGCTGAGCTTTTTAATCCAGGAAATTCTGTCACCTATGCCATTCACACTCTACCTCCTCCCTGAGAAGCCCCATCCCATCCCTCCCTGATAAGGTCCCTAGGCATACAGCAACTCAGAAGGACATAAAAGACCTGTAGTGATGTTGCTGAGCAGGTCCAATGTGCAGGAAGCTATGACCCAACCAGGTTATCCCCTCCCTTGCATCATGCCCAGTAATGTGGCCAGTCCAGCTTAAGGTGTCACAGAGTTTGACAGCTTTAACAAAGGAGGTGTCATCCAGAGAAGATGAAAGTGCAGCTCAGTTGCTTGAAGATTAGGGCCTGAAGAAACGCCTGTAACTCCGCAGGCTACATTTCTTTATCTTATCCTCCCTATTACTGATGGCATTCTCAGGGCTTTAGGATAAATACACCCATAATCGAGTTGAATGTTACAAGGCTTTTTAGGAAGAGGAGCTGCCTTCCTCCACATAGCACTGTTGCTGGGAAGAGCACTGAACATGAGTCAGAGACAGAAGTCCTCTTATTAGGCTGAGGGACAAAGATGTTCTCCACTGAGAAACCAGGAAACTGGGGCTGGGAAGGTGGCTCAGTGGTAGAGCGTTTGCCTTGCATGCCTGAGGCCCTGGGTTCGATTCCTCAGCACCACATAAGCAAAAAGAAAAAAGCCAGAAGTGGCACTGTGGCTCAAGTGTTAGAGTGCTAGCCTTGAGCTAAAGAGCTGGGGACAGTGCCCAGGCCCAGAGTTCAGGCCCCACAACCGGACCCAAAAAACAAAAAGAAAAAAAAAAAAACAAAGAAACCAGGGAAACTTACTTTACCTTTCTGGCTTCCAGATGCTTTCTGTCCTACATGTCCAGCATGATTGCCAGTAGCTACAGTATTTCCATTTTCTCTTGGCTCCCACTACATTTTCTGTGTTCAGCAGCCATGGGTAAATGGAGAACATCCCTACCTGGAAATGTTTTTTTTTTTTTTTTTGGGAGGGGGTCCAGTCGTGGGGCCTGAACTCTGGGCCTGGGTGCTGTCCCTCAGCTCTTCAGCTCAAGGCTAGAGCTTGAGCCACAGCACCACTTCTGGCTTTTTTCTTTTTGCTTATGTGGTGCTGAGGAATCGAACCCAGGGCCTCAGGCATGCAAGGCAAGTGCTCTACCACTGAGCCACCTTCTCAGCCCCTGGAAATGTTTTTTATGCTTGTGATTGTATTTGGTAATCCAAGAGACACTTAACTTTGAACACTTTGAAAACCTAAATTCCACTGCCTCTGTTGTGTGACTTATCACTAGTCACTGTCTTTGAGGTGTTTAGATACCTGTGGAGATGGCTGATCTCCATCAGGAGCCCAGGATGCAGCATCCAGTCACAGCCTAGGCCAATCAGTTCACTCTGTAGCCAGGAGGAGCAACTAGAAAGAGCCTCTGAATTAGCAAAAGAATTAGTGATAGAGGGCTGGGAATGTGGCTTAGTGGTAAAGTGCCTGCCTGGCATGCATGGAGCCCTGGGTTCGATTCCTCAGGACCACATACACAGAAAAAGCCAGAAATGGTGCTGTGACTCAGGTGGTAGAACACTAGCCTTGAACAGAGAGGCTCAGGGACAGTGCCCAGGCCCTGAGTTCAAGCTCCAGGACTGGCAAAAAAAAAAAAAAAAAAAGAATTAATGACAGAGCTTTCATCATGAATATCCCTACTTTATGACTCCACTGGCCCATAAAGGAGGGATAGTGGGCTGCATTATTTAGAGTATAAAGATCATAGTGCTACTATAGCTTCAGGAACTAGCCTAGTGTTGGGATGAAAATGTCTGAGAGATACCATCAGACCCAAATGAATTTAGACACTGATCTGAAACTTTGTTCTGTGTTTGCCTCATTTCTACTTGTATCAATGCTATGAAACTGGAGTTATTTATCTTCACCTTACAGAGGGGGAAGTGAGGCACAACCAGGCTCATCAGTGACCAGTAGGACACTCTCAGTGCTGGGGCCAAGATTAACATCATCAGATAAAGTGCGACTCTGAAACTCCTTCTGAGCATTCTGCATGTGTACTTGGTAAGTTAGAAGTCCCTACTGAAATGCCAGCCTGGGCATTCTAGCTCTACACACTTAATCTTTTTTTTTTTGTCAGTAGTGGGGCCTGAACTCTGGGCCTGGGCACTGTCCCTCAGCTCTTCAGCCCTACCACTTGAACCACAGCGCCACTTCTGGCTTTTTCTGCTTATGTGGTGCTAAGGAATCAAACCCAGGGCCTCATGCATGCAAGGCAAGCACTCTACCACTGTGCCACCTTCCCAGCCCCAGCCACACTGAATCTTATACCTCCATTTTGCTGCCTTTTGAAAGAGGAAGGTGCACACATGTAATGTCAGGTGGAAAATTGTGAGTTTGAAGTCAGCCTGAGAGATACACAGATTGTCTCAAAAGCAACACACACACACAAAACAAAGTAAGGAAGGGAGGGAGGGAAAGAGGGGGAAGGGAGGGAGGAAAGGAGCAGGAAAGAAGCGAGGGACAGAGGGGAAAAGAGGAAGGAAGGAAGGAAGGAAGGAAGGAAGGAAGGAAGGAAGGAAGGAAGGAAGGAGGGAGGGAGGGAGGGAGGGAGGGAGGGAGGGAAGGGAAGGAAGGAAAGAAAGAAGGAAGGAAAGAGATGGGAAAGAAAGGGAAGGGAAGGATGGAGGGAAGAAAGAAAGAGAAGGGCGAGGAAAGAAAGAAGGAGAGAAAAATAGAAAGAAAGAGAAGGTGGTGGTGGTGCTGTCTTCTGAGACACAGGGCATACCTCCTTGGAACTAAATAGCTCTCTTCCCAATTCTGCCTTCAAATCTTCACCTAAGACTTCACACAAGACTTCACAAATCTTGCATAATAGCTAACAAGAGCCTGAAGAATCCGAGGGTTAAACATTCCTACAAACTGACAAATGACAGCTTCACACGCTCAAGATCCTACTTTCCTATCCTAAAATATAAGCCTCCACTCCACTCCACTCCTAGACAAGTCTACTGTTCCAAGAGTTCTACCCTGACCCCAACGCACTTCCTGCAAATGAAACCTTCTCTTACTAGCTTTAACATTGGACTATGACATAGTATTGTTTGTAGTATGAGTGCTTGAACTCAGGCCTTCACACTCTCACTTGGATTTTTTAATTCAAAACTGGCACTCTACCACTTGAGTTATACCTCAACTTCTGGCTTTTTGCTGGCTAATTGGGGATAAGCACCTCATGGACTTTTCTGCTGAGCTGGTTTTGAACCAGCTCTCACCCTCTTGAGTTGCTAGGATCACAGGCGTGAGCCACCAGTTTTGGATCTTGAACTGATCCAAATCACCAAGTGTGAGCTTGGGACATCTCCATTTTGATATTTCTTCATTCCTACTCGAGAAATGGATCCTACTCCAGACTTTATCTCATAATATTCTCACAACTCATTCTCTCTTGTTTCTTTCTCTCTTTCTTTCAGAGGGGAGGGACACAAATAGAGGCATACAAAGGGTGATAAAATGCTTTATATAAATACATTATATTCAATATATATTATTTAAAAATTAAACTATATATCTTGAGGGCAGGAATGGGACAGGGGAGGAAGTTGGAAAACAAAGGAAGGGGTGACATTGACCAAGATTCATTGTACTCATAATCTGACTTCTAAAACTGGAACCTCTTTGTAATAATAATTCTTTGATAATTATAAATATTTGATAATAATAAATATTTAACAACAACAATAATAATAGCCAGGCACTGATGTCTCACACCTGTAATCCTAAACTACTGAGGAGGGTGAAACCTAAAAATCAAGGTTTGAAGCCAACTGGGGCAGACAAATCTGAGAGAGTCATCTTCAATTAACCAGCACAAAGTGGTTAGTGGAGCTGTGACTCAAGTGGTAGAGCACCAGCTTTGAGCAAAACATCCTACCAAGAACTCAAGAACCAGAGTTCAAGCCTCAGTACCAACACACATACAAAACAATAATAATACATGATTGCAAAGCGGGGAGTTATGGAAGGGGACCTGAAGAAAGTAAGGAAGAGGGGAAAGAGACTAAAGAAGAGTAATAGAGCTGGGTACCAGTGGCTCACACCTGTATTCTTAGCTACTCAGGAGGTTGAAATCAGATGATTGAGGTTCAAAGCCAGCCTGGGCTGGAAAGTCCACGAAACTTTTATGTCTAATTAACTACCAAAAAAGCCAGAAGTAGAGCTGTGGCTCAAGTGGTAGAAAGCTAGCCTTGAACAAAAAAGATTAGGGACAGTGCTTAGGCCCTGAGTTCAAGCCCCAGGATAACACAAAATATGTGTGACAAGAAGGGAGCTAATCAGCTAATTGATATGGACGTTGGTCATCATGACTTCTACCAACAACCTTCCCTGACAGGTGACACTAATAGATGGGAAGGGGATTAGGAAGCTGAGTATCTTTGTATTCCTTAGGTCAAAGACTAGGCACCTCATTTGTCCTTAAAAACCTGCCTTAGAACTGCTGTCTATCAGTAATTCAGTCTTCTTTGGCAGGACATTTTGTGTGCTCACTATATTCCCAGAACTTCAGGGCTCCCTGGCATTTGAGAGAGGAATGTTTGTAATCATTCTAGAAACAAGACCATCAGAGATGGAGCATTTGAGGTAAAGCCCTATCCCCACTCCCACTGGTAGTTACATCAACAGGGCCCAGCCTGACATCCGGGGGCCGTAAGAACTCTTCCACATACTTATAAAAACAATTGTTGAAGACCTATTGTGTATTGGATCACAGACTGAGTGCTGAAGATATGGATGGAGCCCAATAGGAAATGGTTTCTACACTCAAGGAGCTAGAGGTTCTAGCCAGAAGTGAATCCCAGCATTTGGGATTTGGATACATAGGTGACTTTTGTTTGGCTGGTAGAGTATTAAGAAAACGTCTGGGCTGGAGATATAGCTCATGCTTGTCTGACATGTGGCCAGCAGGGGAAAGAAAGGGGGGAGGGGAGGATGGAGGAAGGGAAAAGAAGAAAAGGAAGGAAGAAAGAAGGAGGAGGAGAAAGTGGTTATGGAGGAGAAGAAAGAAGAGGAGGAGGAGGGAGAAAAAAGAAGGAGGAGGAAGAGAGACAGAGACAGAGGAGAAGGACAGACTATCTTTGAGACAGAGAGCCAGGTGGAAAACACTTTGTGTTCCCTTTTGACAAGCCATTCCGTAGCCCACACAAAAGGAAGTAATGCTGTAATAGATAATTATTTAGATAGTATCTGCTTAATCAGTCCCAAATGGCACTCAATTACTAGAGAATTAGAAATCCTTAATTATTGGTGTGCAATTTCAAAAGAAGAGGCTAGGAAATATGCAAATGTTTCTGTGTGGTGCCCAGGTAGAACCCAGACATGCCAGGCTGCTGCCACTCACCTATAGGAGGCAGGTACCAGCTGATGTCTTTTAGAAAGCATGAGACAATTACAGATACACTCTGTGGAGAACAGCTGGAGACCCAGGAGACACACATAGAAGCTAAACTGTGCCTGAAGCCATGTTTGAATAATTGCCTTCACTGTGTCATTTTTCACAAAAGTAAGTAACTAAGGAAATGAGGGAGGAAGGGAGGAAGGGAGGAAGGAAGGAAGGGAGGAAGGGAGGGAATGAGGAAAGGGGAGACAAAGAACAGATGGTACAACATGATACATACTCATGTTGCACAAGTAAATGAAGAGGTAAAATTTACTAATTTACCTCATTATTGTGTCTCCTTCTGACTCCATTTCACAGAAAAGAGAAAAGAAAAGGTAGGCCTAGAAGATGGAGTCTCAATTCTAGTAAAGGCCCTGTGTGCTAGTCATGGTTTAGGGAAAAAGCAGTAATGGTGTGAAGTACCACTATAATTCCCTTTCGATGGTCCAGGAGCTGCCTCTTAACTAGGACAGCAAGGTGTAGATCACCTGTAGCATTTGTCCAGCAGCTCACGTGTGGAGGAGGTGCCCACCAAGGCCTTCTTTGGGTACTTGTCCCTGGCAGCTTACTCTTCCCCATCCCAGCCCACCCCTGAGGCTTCTCCCCAGGATTGAATCCCCCCCACATCCTCCAGCTACCTTAAAGGAGTACCCCACATAGAATTTGTTCAGAAGCCAGGCACTGGTGGCTCACAGCTGTAATCCTACCTACTCAGGAGGCTGAAATCTGAGGATCGCAGTTCAAAGCCAGCCTGGGCAAGAAAGTCTGTGAGACTCCTATCTCCAATAAACTACTTTGAAAACTGGAAGTGGCTCTGTGGCTCAAGTAGTAGAGTGCTCGCCTTGAGCTGAAGAGTTGAGGGACAGTGCCCAGGCCCAGAGTTTAAGCCCTACAACAGAAAACAAAAAACAAAAAAAACTTGTTTAGATTCATAAAGTGTGGCAGTGTGCATTTATTTTGGATAGTTTCTGTCCAGTAAGCATAATTCTCCCTACACCCTCTCTCTCCCCGCAAACAAACAAAAACCTTCCAGGACAACTCTAGTTCAGAGCCAAGAGATTTTATAGTTGGCTCAAATACATTAAAAGTTTCTTTGTGGTCATATCTCAGAGAGAGAGAGAAAGTGTTAGAGACAGACAGGAGGGCAGGCAGGCAGGCAGGCAATGAGAGAAAGAGACTACTTTTCCTGGACAGACAGCCTGGAAATGTCTTGGTCAATCAGCCAGGAGACTAAAGCCATTTAGACTCTGCCTCTCATTTGCTATGTAACTTTGGATCTGTCCATTTCCTCTCCACGCTTCATCCTACTAATTTGTAGGACACAGGATCTGGAGAGGATATTTTAACCTGGGAAAGAATTTAGGAATTTTGGAAGTAATATGGGGACCACCCCTTCAACAACCCCCTGCAAAGCAGCTTGTGCCAGGCTCCAAGTCCAAGTCCTCCCTACCCCAGTGGCCACCCTGATGCCGCCACCCATGAGAAGTACCTCTGCCTCCCTGTTGATGTTTCAACACTTTGCTTCTCCCCACCTCCCTGCCTTGCTGTAGGGGCCAAAGCCACAAGCAGGTAGGCATGTCCAGACTTTGGTTCTCACAACACCTCGAGCTGACTGCTCTCAGTGGTAAGCCCATCCTGACCCAGACTTCCAGCCCAGCGTGCTTATCGGCAGACGGCTTTATTCCTCGGGGCCCAGAAGAGCCTGGGTTTCAACACAGCCAGAAGATCTCAATCTCCACAGCCCGCCTCAGCCTGGGGCGCCGCCTCCAGTAATTTGCTCACCCCTCAGAGACTTGGTTCTTTGTGTGCTGTGGGGACTGAGGCACCCGCCCCCTCCTGAGCTTCCTTGGTCCTGGGCAGGAGTGGTGGCAGCTGGGGTGAGGGGATTGCACAAGCCTCCTCTAGAGGGGCACTGAGAGCATCTATTTATTATTTTTCTGCTGATTTAGTTGGGTTGGCAGAGCCCTGACAGTGATGGGAAAGCCTGGGGAGCTCAAATACTCTTGTTATTCAGGCCTGAAAAAGAACGGCCATGATGGAAGAATGGTCAGGCATGATACCATGGGTCCATCCTGCATGACAGGACAGTACCAACCCCGAGCACATGGATCTTCCTGGGGGGTGGAGGTGGGGGAGACCCTGTGCCTGTGATCTTCAGGGAAGATGACAAGTTGAGGACATCAGATAGACTTCCACAAAGAAACGTTGCCCATTATCGTAGGCTAAAGGACTATGTCAAGGTATAAACTAGTCCTGATATGAGATGCTGTTTAGGAAGCCGTGCATCAGTGGCTCATAGCTGTAATCCTAGCTACTCAGGAGGCTGAGGATCAAATTTCAAAGCCATCCTGGGAAGATAGATCTGTGAGATTCTTATGTCCAATTAAGTAGCAAAAATCTGGAAGTGGAACTATATGCCTCAAGCAGAAAGCACTAGATATTTATTTATTTATTTATTCAGCCCTGTGGCTTGAACTCAGGGCTTGGGCACTGTCCCAAAGCTTCTTTTGCTCAAAGCTAGCACTCTACCACTTGGGCCACAGTGCCACTTCCTGGCTTTTCTGTTTATGTGGTACTGAGGAATTGAACCCAGGGCTTCATGCAAGCTAGGCAAGCACTCCACCACTAAGCCACATTCTGAGCACTGGGAGTGTTAGTCTTGAGCAGTAAAAGCCAAACGAGAAGGCAATATCCTGTCTCAGTACTGGCACACATATACAAAAAGATGCTGTTTAAAGTTCCTATTTGCTGTTTACTACCAGTCTTAGTTATTCTAGATTTAGATCTAGAAGAAAAAAACAATTATAATAAAGGAACACATAATTTTAGGTACTTGACATCATCTATATAATCCTCAGTAATAACCCTATGATGGTAGTACTATTACTATTACTGTCGTTTTATAGATGATGTATTAATGGAAGCTAAAATAAACACCCAGCACCTAATCCCTTGGTCCTACCAGAGGATTTATTTTATTCGTCTTATACCTTCTCTGTAAGCTGTTGGCCTAGATCTCTTTCAAGTCCTAGTCCAACTTCCACGTCCTGGATCCACCCTTCTCTGACCACCCCAGGCCTCTAAATCACATCTTTCCTGATGTAGAGCCGCCCACACCATTTGGCCCCCTAGCCTGCCATATTGTCTATTGTTCCATAACTCCTTCTTATCTGTGAATGCTATCTCCCTAAAGAATCTATGAGACTAGAAAGCCAACTTTTTAATTCTTTTGGAGCTAGTTTTAATTTCTGCCATTAATTCCTGGCATGCTGCGGAACACAAAGTTGAGCTTAATAAACACTCACTTGATTGAGAAAGATAATGCATGTCAATAGATAAAAAGAAGCCAGAGACAAGACATAACTGTTCCAATCCCATGGAACAGACAGACTTGTGACAGTAGTTGCCAGAGCTCCTGAGAACTCTGGCTTCCTGCTTGGGGCTCACGTGCCCAGTTCTGCCCAGTAGTCTTTGGGCATCTGTGCCAAGAATCACTTCCTTCAAGCCACGGAGTTTTGCACATTATTCTCAGTCCTCTGCTGTTGGTAGGGCAGGATAACAAGATATTGATGTCCTATCACGCCTGGGTTCCAAGTGGCCATGTGGAGCAGAGATCCCAAAGCAAAAGTCGTGTTATCACCAGAAACAAATCCTGATGGGAATGTTAGTTTGCCAAGACTGTGATAATAAAACCACAGACCTGAGTGGCTTAAACAATAGATGTTTATTTCTCACAGTTCTTTAGGGTAGAAGTCCAAGATCAAGGTGCTGGAAGGTTTGCTTATTTTCTGAGATCTCTCTCCACGGCTTGCCATTTTCATGCTGTAACCTTACACGCTCTTTTCTTCTCTCTGTGCACATGTCCTAATGTCTCTGTATGTCCCCATCTTCTTATAGGGACATCAGTTAGGTGGAATTGAGGCCTCGATTAATTACCCCTTTAATGGCTCTGTCTTCAAACACAGTCACATTCTGAGGTACTAGAGATTAGGACTTCTACATGAGAAGTTTGGGGAGGCAGGCCAGTCCACCACAATGTGTAAAGCCCTTGAGATTATAAGGGTTTGTCAGTGAAGTTGAACCTAACCTCACTAACATGGTCCTACCTAATTTTCAGAAGAAATAATGATCTCAGATTGGAAAGGAAACATAGAAGACAAGGAGAAATCATTTTTGCCCATTTTCACTGGGTGTTCCTCAAAGTATGGCCCAGTGGCCACATATATTAGAATCCCTATAGATGGTTAAAAATGAAGATCCTGGATCCCACTCTAGACCTGCTGCTATGTCAGGCTCTACAGGAGCAGCATCTAAATACCTGTATTTCTCTACCCCTCTTCTCCTCTCCTCCCTTCTCCCCTCTTCTCTCTTTTCCTTTCTTCTCTTCTCTTCACTCCTCTTCTTCCTACCTTTTCCATCTCCTCTCCTTTTCTTTTTCTCTTTCCTTTTCTCTTTTTATTTTTTTCAATGTTGGAGATCAAACCCAGGACCTTGTGAATGACAGGCAAGCTCTTAATACTATTTTATTTTATTTATATTGTGCTAGAGCTGAGGCTTGAACTCAAGGGCTTGAACTCAGGGTCTCAAGCTCTCACTTGACTTTTTCCACTCATGGCTGCTACTCTATCAATTGAGCCACACCTCCAGTTTCAGCTTTTTGCTGATTAATTGCAATTAAGAATGTTCTGGATTTGTCTCCCCAAGCTGGCTTTGAACCTTGAACCTCAGATCTCAGCCTCCTGAGTAGCTAGGATTATAGGCCTGAGCCACTGGCACCTGACATTTCTAACATGCTTCTAGGTAATAGTTAAGGATAATTAAGTTTGAGAGAACTTGGTCCTCATTTTAAGTGAGAAATTCTCAAAGCAATGATTCAAAAGACTGGCTAAACATTACAATTGCATAAAATACACTCTCTGTGTTATTCCTAGATAATCATTGTGGTGTGTGTGTGTGTGTGTGTGTGTGTGTGTGTGTGTGTGTGTGTGTGTGTGTTAGTCTTGGGATTTGAACTCAGATCATGGGTGCTGTCAATGAGCTTTTTTGTTCAAGGCTAGTACGCTACTACTTGAGCTACAACTCTGCTTCTGCCTTTTTTGGTGGTTAATTGTGATAAGAGTCTCATGGTCTTTTCTGTAGGAGCTGGCTTTGAAACTTGATCCTCAGATCTCAGTCTCCTGAGTAACTGGGATTATAAACTAGGATTAATTGGTTTGCAGATGTCCCTAAAAATCATTTTATTGTTGTTTACTACTTCCTCTGATGGTTTTTGTTGTTGCTGCAAGTTTTTTGTCGGTCATGAGGCCTGAACTCTGGGCCTGGGCACTGACCCTCAGCTCTTCAGCTCAAGGCTAGCCATTTGAGCCACAGCACCACTTCAAGCTTTTTCTGCTTATGTGGTGCTGAGGAATTGAACCCAGTGTCTCATGCATGCAAGGCAAGCACTCTACCACTGAGCCACCTTCCCAGCCCCCTCTAATGGTTTGATATGAATTTTTAACATGTATGAATTTATTTAAAGCATTTCAGTTACAGCAGAGAGTTCACCAAGAAACAATGGATCCAGAATGGAGACATCAACCAATGTAGATGTAATTAACAGGGGGTCTCCAATTTAAACATGGAGGATCTTCAATCAGAACAAAATGATTCTCATTCATTGTGGCTCCTCCCCATGCAGGTGTCACAAGCTACACACTGCACAGGGCAGCACCACTTGGAACCATGTGTGGTCCCTTAATCAGATGAAGGGACAGCAACTTCGTTTTCTCAAAAGAGGGCTTTCCTTTAAAATGTGCATGGCCACGAGAAAATGTATTTAATTGCTCAGGCTTGACCATCTCAAAGGTGGGCTTAAAGCAGCTCTTCTCTCCTAGGGCTTTTGTGAAGATTAATTAGACAAAAGTAAGTTACACACACACACACACACACACACACACACACACACACATACATACATACACACACACAAACACACGTGGTTCATTGTACACAAAACTTTTTTGTCAGTTGTGGGGCTTGAACTCAGGACCTAGGCAATATCACTGCGCTGTTTTGATCAAGGCCATAGTACCACTTCTGGTTTTCTGGTGGTTAATTGAAGATAAAAGTCCCAGAGACTTTCCTGCCCTGGCTGGCTTCCATCCACCATTCTCATAGCTCAACCCCTTGAGTAGCTAGGATTACAGGTGTGAGCCACAGGCACCTGGCTATACAAAACTTTTTAACTTAAAAAAAAAAATTGGGTGCTGGTAGCTCATACCTGGGATCTTAGCTACTAAGAAGGCTGAGGTTTGAAGATTAAGGTTTGAAGCCAGCCTAGGCAGACAAATCTGAAAGATTCTTTTTTCTTTTTTTTTTTTTTTGTAGGTCATGGGGCCTGAACTCTGGACCTGGGCTCTGTTCCTCAGCGTTTCAGCTCAAGGCTAGCTTTCTACCACTTGAGCCACAGGCCACTTCTGGCTTTTTCTGCATATGTGGTGCTGAAGAATTGAACCCAGGGCCTGGTGCATGCAAGGCGAGCACTCTACCACTGAGCCACCTTCCCAGCCCCTGAAAGATTCTTAGCTCCATAGCCAGCAAAAAACCTGAAACTAGAGGTATGGCTAAGTGGTAGAGCAACAGCCTTGAACAAAAAAGCCAAGCAAGAGCCTGAGGCCCTAAATTCAAGCCCCAGTTCTGGTACACACACACACACACACACACACACACACACACACGTTTTGGCTTTTTATTTAACGCACATCGAGTCTCACTGTAGTGGGTTGAACTGTGTCACATTTCAGAACCTGTGAATGTGGCTCTATTTGGAAAAAAAGATTCTTTGCCCCATGTAATTGTAACCCCTCTGTACAGTATTTTCACAATAAAAAACAAAGATTCTTTGCTCATGTAATGAAGTTAAGATGGGTTAAGAGAAATCATCCTAGACGGGATGGGAAGGTGGCTCAGTGGTAAGTGCTTGCCTTGCATGCATGAGGCCCCAGGTTCAATTCCTCAGTACCACATAAGCAAAAAGAAAAAAGCCGGAAGTGGTGCTGTGGCTCAAGTGGTAGAGCGCTAGCTTGAGCTGAAGAGCTGAGGGACAGTGCCCAGGCCCAGAGTTCAGGCCCCATGACTGGACCCCTCCCCCCAAAAAAAAACAAAAGCAAGAAATCATCCTAGACTCAAGGTAAGCACTGAAATGAATGGCAGAAGAGTCCCCTCTTCTTTTATAGGCAAAGGGGAAGGTGGCATCAAGACAGGCAGAGAATGGAGTGATGTAGCTTCAGGCCTAGAAAATCCAAGGATTTCCAGAAGCCTGGAGAAGAGGGAAGAAACCAATGATTTGCTCACAGAGTCACTGAATGAGTAAGGCTCTGCCAAGCCCTTAGGCTTCTGCCTTCCAGAACTTGTGTGACAATATATTCTTATTTGAAGACACAGTTTGTGACAATTTGCAACAATGGCCCCAGGAAATGCATGTACTCAAATCATACTTAAGCAAAGGTGTTAATTCAATGGCCCTGTAAGGTGGTCAGATGCAGGTCTAAAGAAGGAGAATTAAATTGTGGTCTTTAATTATTTCAGAGCCCATCAGAAGAGAGAAATAGAAAATGGCATTGACTGAGAATGGTTCTGGGTGCTGGCTGATGCTCTCTCTGACTTCACCTGTCAGCCTCACCCTCTTCCTCTGTAGAAAATATTTCCAAAGCCTGGACTCCCTACCGGGCCTTCTCAAAAGGCACTGGAGATGAGCTCTCAAAGTGCCTGCTGTCAGGGGGACTTTATTCTAGAGGGACAAGTTTTCGTAAGTCAGTAATTGAAGAATCGAGCAAAAGCCAGAATTGTATTTGTTTTCATTTTTATTTATTTGTGCTGGCATCAGCATTTGAATTTAGGAATTTCTCAGCTTTTTCCATTCATGGCTGATGCTCTATTACTTGAGCCACAACTCTTGTCTTTTTGCTGGTTTGGAGATAGAGTCTTTTGGACTTTTCTGTACTAAGCTGGCTTTGAATCAAGATCCTTAGATCTCAGTCTCCTGAGTGGCCTTGATTCAGGCAGGAGCTATCTGCACCCTGAGTGGCCTTGATTCAGGCAGGAGCTATCTGCACCCAATGTAGTTTTGTTAATGCACAGTTTTGATGAAAATTTAAATCTCTATCAGCATCCTCAAGGTTGCTAGAAGGTGAAATGCTTAACATCAAAGTGAGTTAAAAGATACCTCTATTTTACCCTGAAGGAAAGTAAGAGTCAGGATTAGTAATGGACAGGCATTCTACCACTTGAGCCATGTGTCCAGCCAACTTTTCATTTTTTCCTTAGTTACTTTTTTAAATAGGGTCTCCAGTTCACTCATGAGCTGACTTGGATGATGATTTTCTTCTTCCTCTTTTTAAAAAATTATTCAGCCTAGACAGACAAGATGGGAAATGTTTATCTCCAGTTAACTAGCAAAAATCCAGAAGTAGAGAGGTGGTTCAAGTGATAGAGCACCAGCCTTGAGTGAAAAAGCCAAGCAAGAGTGTGAGGCTAAAATTCAAACCCCAGTCCCAGCACACACACACACACACACACACACACACAATAATAATAATAAATCAAGAGAACAGAGGCAAAAGCAAGGAAGGTCAAAATATGTCTTCTTTGTACAATAGCTAACAATGAGAAACAATCTGGAAGCCACTACTGAAATCTCCTTATGCCTTAATGGCCTGAGATCTTGCACAGAACCACATCCAGGGCCCTGGATTTACAGGAACAAATAGATGGAGGCCTTCCAAAGCTGCAGTCTAAATGTTGTTTACAGTGTAAATAGAAGAGACACAAACAGCTCTCTGATGAGCTACTGTCACATCTGGGCTGGCTCGTGGGAACAGAGGTGTGTTGGGAGGCTTAGCTGGATGGGGGTGCTGAGATCTGCCCTCCTGGAAGATGAAGCTGATAAGAGATCTGGAAGAGGAGTGTTCTCTGTGCTTTCTGCTGTCTGCAAACAACACAAGGCTGGTGTTCTCACCTGTTATGTCTCTATAAACTAGCCAGGTGGGAATAGGAAGCTGGAATCCCAAGAGCTCTCCCAGCCTCTAGGCCTCATGCAGAAATCCTGTCACTCCCTCTGCCCCTTGGGTTGAGCCAGTAGTCTATAAAGACCCAGATACTAGAATTCAGTCCAGGGTGGTATGACCAAGGATGCCCTCGGAGCATCAAGTTAACTGGTAAAAATTCAGGAGGAAGCCAGGTGCCAGTAGCTCATGTCTATAATCCTAGCTACTTAGGAGGCTGAAATCTGAGGCTCATGTTTTAAAGCCAGTCTGAGCAAGAAAGTGCTTGAGACTCTTATCTTCAATTAACCAGCAAAAGCCCTAAATGGAGTTCTAAATCATGTGGTAGAGTTCTAGTCTTGAGTGAAAAAGCTAAGGGGCAGCAACCAGGCTTTGAGTACTGGCCTCAGTACTGCCATAAAAAGACGAAAAAGGAAAGTGGAGGGAGACTAAAACTGATCCTCATAGAGCTGAGCCAGGCCCCAAGCTCTCAGGCTGACAGCTAAGTCCTTCTCCCATAGGTGACAGAGGGTCTTAGCCACTATGCCCCCACTCCCAACAAGCCTGGTCTTTGATGGTTTTCATTGCACTAGGCACAACAGCCTTTCCATTCTGGCATGTTCTTATCCCTTCTTTTTCCTGTAGCCAAGCCAGTTACCCCAACTCCACTATCTCCTCCTGTATGACAGTTCCTGGGAACTATTTTAGTAAGAAAAAGTTTTGTTCCTTCTTTCAGTATTTGTTGCATATACTGAATAGACCTGTGATCTCCAAATGGTATACCGAGGTACCCAGGGTGTCCATCAAGGTTTTGGGGTGCTTCAGGATATTTCCAATTTTAGTCAGGTTCTGGATTACACTTGCAATCCTAGCTACTCAGGGGGCTGAGATCTGAGGATCTGAGATCTGAAGACCACAGTTCAAAGCCAGACTGGGCAGTAAAAAGCTGGAAGTGGAGCTAGGGGTCAAGTGGCAGAGCACCAACCAGCCTTGAGTGAAAAAGCTAAGGGCAGTGCCCACTTTCTGAATTCAAGCCCCAGTACAGGCTTTTCTTCAACAACAACAATAACAACAACAAAACACTTGTCTGACAGTTTGCAAATTCCTTACTTGAGAAAGTGCACATTTTCAGCATTTGATTATGCTACATAATGGTTTTAGATTTTGCATTTTGGTAATTTATTCCCTCTGTGTATCTAACACAGATGAACAAGCTCACATATAGAGACAGTCATTCCGACAGAAGCATTGGTTATGAACTTCCCCGACCTGAATTTGAGAACGGCAGGACTCCTGGCTCCTCCCATTTATAAATCTCTCAAAACTGGGGGCCAGCGCAATGGCTCATACTTGTAATCCCAGCTTCTCAGTAGGCTGAGATCTGAGGATCATGATTTGAAGCCAGCCCAAGCAGAAAATTAACCACCAAAAAGCCCTATCCTTGAGCAAAAAAAGTTCAAGGACAGCATCTAGGCCCTGTATTCAGGCCCTGTATTCAAGCTTCAACAGATCCCCACCCCCCTAACACACAGACACACACAAACACACACAGATACACACACACACACACACACACACACATACAAACACACAAGAAATCTCTCAAGTGACAAAAACTTTTTTTGTCAGTTGTGGGGCTTGAACTCTGGGTCTGGGTGCTGTCCATCAGCTCTTCAGCTCAAGGCTAGTGCTCTACTACTGGAACCACAGCACCACTTCTAGTTTTCTGGTAAGTAATTGGAGATAAGAGTCTCATAGATTTTTCTTTCCAGGCGGGCTTTGAACCACGATCCTCAGATCTCAGCCTCCTCAATAGCTAGTATTACACACGTGAGCCACCAGCACCCAGCTAACAAAACCTTTTTGATAGTATTTTTCTTTTTTTTTTTTTGAAATGGTTGTGATTAGGGAAAAAAAGCAATTCTAGCTGAGAATCAGTGGGATATAGGAAATGAAGTGTCCAATCTGACTCCATAGTCAGATTGAGAAGTTAGGCAGTGTCTGAAATTATGCAGTATGCACAAATAAGTCATTCTAATTATTTACTACATGGAATGCAAATATTTTTCTCTTTCAACATTTTGTGTGTTAATTTTTCAAATGGTTACCATGGTTTCAGGTCTAAGTACTTATTACGTCATTTGGACCTAATTATGTAAGTGCTTAATAAATGGAATTGTTAATATTTCTTTTGGTACCTACAGGCACCATGAAAAAAACCCTGAAAACCCACTGAGATGAGAAGGGTGCCGTGACTCAAGGAAGTTTAGAAACCTCTAGTCAAGAACATTCACTTGACATTCAGGTTAGCAATGTGAATTCTGGTTTTATCTCCGGTGTGTTTACCTGCAAAACAAACCAGACTCTTTTGCTTGTTTATTTAGTTTGCCCTTGGTGCTGGACTTGAGAATTAGAGAAAGTCCCTGTCCGCCCCCCCACCCCCACCCAAAGGTATTTTAAGAAAGAAGAAAAACTGATCAATAGATGGACCTAGAGAAGTGGATGGGCTTAAATGGGATAAGAATCAAAGCAAGGAACAAGGCTAAGAGGATTCTAGAAATATTAATAGTAGTAGTAATAACAATAACAATTGGGGGTGGCTGGTCTTGGGGCTTGAACTCACAGACTTTTCTGACCAGGTTGGCTTTTAATCAGGATCATCACATCTCAGCCTCCTAAGTAGCTAGGATTACAGACTGGAGCCACTGGCATACAACCAGAAATAAAATTAAGTTTAATTAACTAAGTGGTCGGAGGATTGTGTTACTTTTACTGAAGGCATGTCACCACTGCTCTGCAGCTTGGCTTTGGAACGGCATCTGTGTTTGTTTGTTTCATAATGAGGGGTATATTTTAAGTAAACTTGTTTTATTACTATTAATAGATGTTTTAAAGTTAGTACTAATGAGGGAATGAAAAGTTATTTCCATGTTTGTTTGTTTGTTATGTTTTTTTTTGTTTTCAGAGCTTCATATCTAGAGTTTGCTGTGCTTAGAACACTCTGCTTTATTATTCAAACTAAGTGCCAGTTGAGAGCTAGATGTAAAGATGAACTTGAAGGAATTTCCCTCAGTGAATTTGCTAGCTTCAGTGGGCAGGGACTGAGCTGTATGTTATTGAATTGACTCTCCAGGAAGGAAAACTCTTGAATGCTAAATGATATTGATCCTGATTGGCGAAGCATGAATAGAGAAAACCTGGGGAATTTATAGCACTAGCTTAGAACTTAGGTAATTTTATGTTAACAGTTCAGAAGTTTTGCCAACATTTTAGCAGGATTAGTGGGTGGTAATAGCCTTTCAGAACTCAGGTGCTTGGTAGCATTACTCGAAGGAATAAAATAGGTCTCTAGTGGGATAGTACACAAAATAAACACTCAGAAAAATTCATCTAAAATGAACAAAACAATTGAAGATGTGCTTTCCTGAGACTGACCTTTTCTTTCGTCTTCTCATTTTTTACATTCTGGTTGTCTGACTATGTGAGACTTGAATACCCTTCCTGTTTATCCTTCTAGCACTATATTCTTTTGAGTACTTCTTGTCAACCTGCCCTAGCCACTATTGGTGACCTAGCTTTGAATTTGTGTGTTTGATACTCTTTGATCAGAGCTTCTCATCCTGCCCCATGGTAGTGACAGCTGCTTTGGTGAGAATTTGCCAGGGATAAAGAACATTGCAACAAGTCTAAACATGGGGAGCCCCTCTCTTCTCAAAATAAATTTAAAAAAAACCTATAGGTGAAATTTTGCTGAATTTAAAATTTTGGAATCAAGCAATAGTTATATGGCTGACTCTGGTCTGACACTATTAACATTATCCTAAGCAAGTTACTTCATGTACCTGAACTGGCTCCCTTAACTATAAAAATAGGAATAAAAACAGAATTTAAAAAAAAAAGAAAGAAAGTAGCTGGGTGCTGGTGGCTCATGCCTATAATCCTAACTACTCAGGAAGCTGAGATCTGAGGATCATGGTTCAAAGCCAGCCCAGGCAGGAAAGCCAAGGAAACTCAGCTCCAATTAACCACCAGAAAACTGAAGTGGAACTGTGGCTCAATATGGTAGAGTCAGTAAAAGAGCTCAGGGACAGCTCCCAGGCCCTGAGTTCAAGACCACAGGGAGAGGTGGGGGAAGGAGAGAGAGGGAGAGAGAGAGAGTGGGAGAGAGAGAGGGAGAGAGAATATCATCCATCAGGACCTGCATAGTCCTCTTGCCCTCGTACCTGCCAACTTGCTTCCCTATGCTACTTTTATTAAAAATTCAAGAAGATTCAAGGAAATCCAAAGATTCTGTAACACAAGACTTCAACTTGTCATCAGCCTTTCCTTTCCTTAGGGTCAGTGAAGCTGGGTAAAGGCCTTTTTTTCCTCAAGAATGTTGCTGAATGCTAGGTGTGGATGTTCAAGCTGGGCCCAGGTATCAGCCAGCTCCTACGCTGGTTTGCTCTCAGAAGCCAGCACCCCAGAAGATCAATTCCTGGGGGTCCTCCCTGTGACCCATGAACAAGTCCAGAGCCTGGCTTTCCATTTCTCTTTTTCCCAATTAGGGAAGCATGCAGGCAGTGTCAGTTCTTCTTCAGGTCCCAACAAGCCCTGGGCTGCCCTGAAGGGAGGGGGAAGAGAAGAGAGGAGACGGAAACTATCCTTGTAAAACTTGGCTTTGACTGAATAGCTTCCAGTTGCCTTGAAATCTAATCTTCTTTTGAACTCGAATTTGCCGTCACTCACATTCTTGGAAGGCAATGAGCTCCAGTCCCGTCCTGACGGTGAAAGCCACGATACCTTTCCAAGAACCCCACTCCTGGGGAGGTAGGAGCTCTCTGTGGGCTAATGCTTTCCTGTTACCTGCTCCGGGAACCTGAACCATCCAGGGGCTTTGGCCTGAGGGACCCCTTTGCACTGAAGAGAGAGAGTAATCTTCTTTTTCCCTAGAAAAGGTTGTCTGTCATCCTTCCACACCCCCTATTAAATTCCCAAAATACTGACTTTTCCACTCCAATCAACAAAACTTGACCTCGTGCTAACATTTATTAAGTCATGAATTAATCAGTTCAACAAATGCATGTTGAATACCTTCCATGGGTTATAGGTAGAACAGTAGATGAAATGAGCAAAGCCCCCCATTCTCCATGAAGTGTACTCCAACACTCAACCCATGACAAGGTCAGGATGGAAATCCATCATAGGTTTGATATTAAGCCGGGAGTATAGCTCATGCGATAGAACAGTTGCCTTCCAGCTGGAGGTCCTGTGTTAGATTTCAAGTACTATGCAAAAAAAAAAAAATTGGAATTTGTAGGGAAGGTATGTCCTGTTGAGTAAACCCGTTCATTTCGATGACCTGTTTTCTCATCTCTGAAACAGGCATTTCCCTTCCTTCCTTCCTTCCTTCCTTCCTTCCTTCCTTCCTTCCTTCCTTCCTTCCATTTCTTTCTTTTTTCCTTTATGGTGGGGGGTGGATAGTCCTGGGGCTTCAACTATGGGCCTGAGCTTCTTTTGCTCAAAGCTAGACTCTACTACTTGAGACACAGCACTATGTCTTGTGTTTTCTGAGTAGTTTACTGGAGATAAGAATCTGTTGAGCTTTCTTGCCTGGGCTGGCTTTGAACTGTGATCCTCTGATCTCAGCCTCCTAAGTAGCTAGGTTACAGGCGTGAGCCATCGGCACCTGGCTGAAACAGGTATTCTCTTGGCCTAGTGGAGTTGCTATAACAAATGATCATAGACCAGATGGCTTAGCAACAAGCATTTTCCCCCCAGGGTTCTGGAAGTTTGAGATCAATTGTCCAGTTCTAGTGAGGCATTTTCTCATTTTCCAACAGTGAACTTCTCACTGGGTCCTCAACAGTAGAGTCTCTGGAAGACCACCATATACTGTAAGAAATGACACAAAGCTCCTACCTGGCTGCTTGCTTGTCAGGCCATAAATCTACAACATAAATAACAGATGTGCATCAGGATCCATGACCAATCTTGGCACTAAGTAAAAATAGCCAAGTAGGCCAAGATTCTAACAATGGGGAAATCAAGAGTACAGTCCCAAGTCTTACAAAAACACCTGTCTCTGGCCTTATCTTCCCATTTACAACATCACACCTGGATGGGCCTTTTGGAAGAAATAGTACTTTCAAGCCAAGTCCTCAAACATGATGTTAGAGAATGTTTACAGCTTCCAACATTAAAAGTGAAAGTTAAGCGCTAGTGGCTCACACCTGTAATCCTAGCTACTCAGGAGGCTGAGATCTGAAGACTGTGGTGGTTCATAGCTAGATAGGCTACCAGAAAAGTCTGCAGTGGAGTTGTAGTTCAAGTGATAAAATGCTAGCTAGTCTCCAGCAGAAAAGCTCAGGAACAGTATCCAGAACGTGAATTCAAGCCCCCACAAAAAGTAAAAGCTAGAAACTCACCAGGCTACCTTGACAGAGATTTTTTTAAAATGTTTTTGTGTAAATAATGCACAAAACCTGTAAACTATGCCACCACCCTAACATCACCAAAGAAAGTAGAAATGGTAGGAGACAAATAGCATTGCTCTTTTCTGTACCCCAACAATTGTTTGCTAGAAAAAGAAGAGAGAAAGTGGAGAGGAGAAACAAAAGGAACACTGGTCTGGATGCTTTAGTTTCTTCATCTGAAAAAAGAAAACAGGGCCACTGAGTCATTTCATTGGCTTCTTGCAAAATTGAAAAGTAATTATAGTTTTTGTTCTTATTGTTCTGAGTATGAGGCCATCACCATACCCAGCTCCAAGAGAGATAATCTGTAAGAGAGGACTTACTCAGCTGTGGAAGACTGCTCACAGGTGAAAAAAAGGAAGGAATGATCACAGGTAGAAAAAAGAAAGGAAGAGGTGAAGAATGTGGATCTTTGTTTCCCACCCACCTCAGAACAAGAACAATAACAGCCATAAAAGAAATGTTATTGGGCTCCTACTATACACTAGGCACTATGCTATAATTATTACCTTCTATCCATTTTGTGCTTAGAGCAGGTGACTTGAACTTCTCAGGAATTATCTCATTCTGTTCTCTAAGGATTAGTAGCTCAGCCATCAGCAGCAGCTGGCACCTTGGCGAGAACAGATTTGTCAGGATCCAGAGGACAGAGAGGTTTTGATTTGAAAGAGAAGAGGCCAAAATCTTCAGGATGGTCTCTCCTTGTGACACCAAGGTATGGTTGGCAGGGTTTGGCAGGAGGAAGGAAACCTTGAGTCCAGTGAATGTGTATCCAAACTTAGGATTTTCATGGGCCCTCTATGACCTCTGCTGACCTTAATTTTCTGGCACATCAGGCTATTACCAATACCCATCACATAGTGATGTTGTAGGCCCCAGTTGCAGAATGTTCATCCTCCTCCTCCTGTGAGAGATGCTAGCCAGTAGCTCCCTCACTAGTGCTGGAGGGCTTCTCCTCGGTAAGAGGACTTCTACTCTGGCTGTGGAAGGGGCTTCGTCAGACAGCATTAAGAGCTGGGACCCCTTTGTATAACTCCTTACTGATAACAACATACATGCATGCTTGTGTGCATGCGTATACATACACACACACAAACACACACACACACACACACACACACACAAGAAAAATGCTGGAGGTTTCCTATCATTTCAACCACAGCTACCATAAGAACTTCTATCTAGCCTGAGAGTCCTTCTGGTCTCTGTTTTGAGATAACCTAAACCATCCTCTAGGTTGAACTCTGGGGTGGAAATGAGCTAGACAACTTCTATATTTGATCCAGATTCTTTTTTGGAGGATTTGAACTAAGTACCTTGTCTTTGTTAGGCAAGTGCTCTACCACTTGAGCCACCTCTAGCTCTGGTCATAATTTTCTTTCTTTCTTCTTTTCCTCCCTCCTTCCCTTCCCTTCACTCCTTCCTTCCTTCCTTCCCTCCTTCCTTCTTTCCTTCCTTCCTTCTTTCTTCTTTTTGGCTGGTCCTGGGGCTTGAACTCCAGACCTGAGCGCTGTCTCTGAGCCTCTTTGCACTCAAGGCAAGCACTCTACCACTTGAGCCACAGAGCCACTTCTGGCTTTTTATGAGTAGTTTATTAGAGATACGAGTCTCAAAGACTTTGGGGGGGGGGAGGATTGGATGGGGGGAGGGGGGATGCTGGGAAGGGATGTGAAGGGTAAACAAAGGAGGAGGCTGCAATGCTTGGTAAGAAATGTATGCATTATCCTGCCCATGTAATTGTAACCCCTCTATACAGTATGTTCACACACAAAAAAAAGAGTCTCAAAGACTTTCCTGCGTGGGCTGGCTTTGAATCATGTGTCTCAGGCCTCAGCCTCCTGAATAGCTAGGATTACAAGGTGTGAGCCACCAGTGCCTGGCTTGATTCTTTACTTCTTTTCTTCCTTCACATTCTCCCTCTCTCCCTCTCTCCCTCCCTCCCTCTTTCCTCTTTCCCTCCCTTTTATCATCTTTATCCCTCCTCTGCCCCTTCATCTTCCTTCCATTAAAAAAATTTATTGTAAACTATCTGTAGATTTGGGGTACAGCAGTGAGGAAAAACTGAGCAAATACTGCCCCCTTTTCTTAAGAAGTTTAAGTACCAGCTGGAGGAAAGATATAAAGATGCCAAACACAGGCATGCATTGCTTCACCAGGGCACTATAGTCTGAGAAATGTGTCACCAGGATACTTTTGTCACTTTTAGGACATGACAGAATGTACTTGTCCAAATCTAGATGATGGAAGTCAATCACCCAGCATGGCCTGGGTACAGTCAACAGGAGACATGTGAGGCTGCTGTGGGTCTAGCAGGGCACCTGGTTTAGTTCATGGAAGTAGAAGTACATTTGAAAGTAATGATAAAATAGTATTGTAAACACACCAACCAGTAACATAGCTGTTTATTGCTTTCCAGCATTATGTACAGTGTATAAGTGCATGTGCTATACTTTTATAGGATTGGCAGCAGCACAGGTTTGTTTGCACGAGCATCAGCACACACAAGTAGTGTGTTGTTCTCTGCCATCACTAGGAATTTTTCAACTCCATTAT
Source organism: Dipodomys ordii (assembly GCF_000151885.1). Taxonomy (NCBI): domain Eukaryota; kingdom Metazoa; phylum Chordata; class Mammalia; order Rodentia; family Heteromyidae; genus Dipodomys; species Dipodomys ordii. Next base: position 645,616 of record NW_012267430.1, read on the forward strand.
GATCTTATTGGACCACCATGGTATTCATGGACCACGGGGGATGGAAACACGTGCATGGCTGCTTGTGCTGACAAGATCTATGGGAAACAATTAAGGAGGGAAGGTGGGTAGGGAGTCAGAGGCAGGAGAGGGATATTTTAGGAGGTTTTCTGGGGAAGGACTTGTTGATAAGATGATGTTTAAGCAAAAGCTTGTGGAATGGGTTTTATTGGTGCCAGCACAAGCTGGCAGCTGCCAACATCTAAACACCCCCTCCACTGTCTCTATAGACAGTGTGTTGTATGCAGTGTATATACATCTCCACATAGTCAAAGGCACCCACACATAGGGGTGTTTGGGTTAGATGATCCCCTACTAGCCTTGATCCTATACCCATCTATCAGTTGCTGTTCAGTGACACCAACTTCTCCTCCCCTCCACCAACTGAGCTCAGGCACTTCAAGTCCTGCTCATAACTACAGATCCCAGCATCCTCCCTCTTCTCCCACTCTCTCCCTGAGTCTGTGCTGGTCTAGGCCGTGAGGATCTGTCAAGGTAACTGGCAGGGAGAGAGAGAGAGAGAGAGAGAGACAAGAGGGAAAGTTATCTTTGGGGTCATTTCTTCTCTTCCCCTCATGGCCCTCCACTGTCAAAGAGCTCCACAGATACATCCACATCCCTTCTTGTTTGCCACTTTTGGACAAGCCCATCCCTTTCCCATCCCCAAGCCACTCTTCCCAGCTCCTGGCCCAAGATTTTGGGGACTGCACTGGGTCTGGGTTTTCATACCTCTAGAGCATCTCTCTCCCAGCTTCATTATCTCTACCTTCTGAAACATTTGCCTTTCTTTACAGGGTCTGGGGAAGGACAGAGGGAGCAACAGAAAGAGGGGGAGAGAAGAAGGGAAGGAGAGAAAGAAGGGGAGGACAGAAGGAGGAAGACATTAGAGAACTTGGAAGAGCCAGAGCTTTTCTCCTCCCATGGAAGTAGCATCTCTAAAACTGGCTACCAGCCTTGTAAATTCTCAGAAGACTGGGTTTTCCTCAGACCAGGCACTCAGGCTTAGATTTTCTTTTAAAGTCCCCTACCATCTGTTAGACAGTAACATAGGGGGAAGAAAAATTTGTCAGAAGGAGCAGGTGGCAGGAAGGAAGGGGAAGGCAGAGTGTAGGGTAGGGATTGAAGGAATGGGAAAAAAAAAGTCCAGGCTAAGGGAGGAGACTAACAGAAGGCCTCATCCCCAGCCCTCCTCATCCCAGGCCCTGTCAGCTCTAGAAAGCATTGCCAGGGACCATGGGACCCCTTGGGAGCACCTGGTAGACATCTGGAAAGCAAGGTCCATTGTAAAATCTCAGATCAACCCATGATCTGGCTTCCTAACCCAGAGGGAGCCTGGGAGCCCTGGGCCCCCAGACTTCTTCATACACCCAAGTGCTTCTCTGTCTCCCATGAGGAGCAGGAAGAGCTGCCAAACTCATTTTCTGCTCTGAAGTCAAAGCAATCCTACTATAAACACAGGGGGCTCTTTGAATTCTCCACATGAAATGCTTAACATGTTTAGCCCCGAGCAGCCAAGATTTAATAAGGGAATGTTCCCATAGTAATTTTATTAGAAACCTTAATAATCAGCTACCACTTATCAAGTGCCTGTACCTTCACAGCCACTGGGATCCAGGCAGCTTACCACAAACTCTCTTCTCCAATTTCTCTGGCAGGGCCCCCAACCCCTACACACACACACACACACACACACACACACACACACATACACACACACACACACAAACATGCATACACCACACCACATGTTACAGTAAGGAAATGTTTCTGAGGTTCAGCAACAATAGGCAACTGATTATGTCATGCACCCAATTAGTGATAGAATCAGAATTGGAACCTAGAACTGTCTAACTCTCAAACTTTAGCTTCTCTCTTTGAGGTATTTGTCTTCTACTCATGTTTTAGGAAATTTTCAGGCCCTGGGTTCAATCCCAGCACTACAAAAATTGAATGAGACTAAAGGGACTTTTCCAGGCAAGAAAGCTCAGTCCTCTCAGCACTGATTTGAATAAGACAATAAGTTAGACAGTTTATGTCCTCTGCAGTTCTATTAGGTTTTTTTCCCCAAAAATCTAAGCAATTCTGCAAGACTTGGGATCTTCTGGAAGCAACTCAAACATTCTCTCAATCTCATATAAAGGTAAGCAATATGCCATACAAATGGACTTTATACTGGAAGTATCCTTTTAATGTGTTTTATTTTAAATTTATAATTTATATTACCCAAACATAAAAGTACTGCTATTAAACAAATTGTTCCCCTCCCCCCACATTTTTTGGGGGGTCCAGTCGTGGGGCCTGAACTCTGGGCCTGGGTGCTGTCCCTCAGCTGTTCAGCTCAAGGCTAGCGCTCTACCACTTGAGCAACAGCGCCACTTCCGGGTTTTTTCTTTTTGCTTATGTGGTGCTGAGGAATCAAACCCAGGACTTCATGCATGCAAGGCAAGCGCTCTACCTCTGAGCCACCTTCCCAGCCCTCCCTCCCCCACCTCCCGCCTTTTTTCTTTAATGACAGTACTGGGGCTTAAACTCAGGGCCTTGAGCTCTCACTTGGCTTTTTTGCCCAAGGCTGTTGATCTACCACTTGAGCCACACTTCTACTTCCAGCTTTTTTTCTGGTTAATTGGATAGAAGAGTCTCCCAGCCTTTTCTGCCCAGGATGGCTTTGAACCACTATCTTCAAATCTTAGCCTCCTAAGTAGCTAAAATTATAGGCATGAGCTACCAGTGCCCAGATTACCATCGACATTTTTTTTAAAGTAGCAACTGGTATGATAATAAAGATGGAACATGCAGGATTTCAACCAAGCCAAAGAGGAGTTGGACCAACTGAACCATGCCGCAGAAGTGCAATTGAGAAGGCACATAGCCAGTCTTCTTTCTGGAGCTTATGCACCAGGAGGGGCAAACCCTCCTCACACTTATCTCCTTATGCCATCAGCAAAGGAATCGGATGGTGGAAGGGTAGCACTTTGAAGACAGTGCCAATGCAGCCCTTTATAAATGAAAGTCTGCATTCTCTCAATGTAGATCATCATTGTGTCATCCATCACTGCCACCCAGAGAAGCTGTGCTTACCTCAGCTGGGTCAGGATATAAAGCTAGCAGCAAATGCCATCTAGGCAGATAATGAGGGCCTTCCTCCTCTTTTCTTTAAAGAGCTGAAGCCAGGGCTCAAACTGTCCTGACATGGGGTAACTTAACTGCTACCCTAAATCACATGGTTAGCAGAGCCTGAAATACTGTGTTCATTAAAATGCCATCCATCTACCATTACTAAATGAGGAATGAATGAGTCACATAGTGCCTAGCCAGGTGTCTGAGTCAGAGGAAATTTCCAGATGATAGAAATTTGCTCCTTGAATGACAAAAAGGAGGAAAGAAAGAAAATGTTACCCAGTTGAACACACACATACACACACACACACACACACACACACACACACACACACCCCACAGAGACATGCAAGCTCATTCCTCACTTACTCTGAACACAACCTGCCACTTCACTCAACCACATTACTTGTTTCCTTCTTAAAGGAGATGATGAGACATCAGAAGAGAAATAAAAAGTAGGATGATGGTAGAGTGGTTGAGAGTGGGAACTATTTAATGCAGGAGTCAGTAAACTTTTTCTGTAAAGGGCTAGATAGTAAATATTTTAGGCTTATGGACAGCAGAGTCTCTGTTACAACTATTCAATTCTGCCATTATAACACAAAGGCAGCCAGAAATGATTTGTAAATTAATGATAGTGGCTATGTAACAATAAGATTTTATTTATAAACCTGACATTTGAATTTCATATTATTTTCATATACTACAGAAGAGTTCCTTTCTTTTCTTTCTTTCTTCCTTCCTTCCTTTCTGTCTGTCTGTCTGTCTGTCTGTCTGTCATGGGGCTTGAACTCTGGGCCTAGGCACTGTCCCTCAGCTCTTGAGCGCTCTATCACTTGAGCCACAGCGCCACTTCCGGTTTTCTGGTGGTTTATTAGAGTTGAGTCTCACAGACTTTCCTGCCCAGGCTGGCTTTGAACAGTGATCCTCAGAACTCAGCCTCCTGAGTAGCTAGGATTACAGGCATGAGCCACTTGCGCCTGGCAAGAGTTTCTTTTGACTTTATTTTTTTCAACTAAAAAGATGCTGGTTAGGTACTGGTGGCTCATGCCTACAATCCTGGCTACTTAAAATGTAGAGATCTAAGGGTTTTGGTTCAAAGCCAGCCCAGGCAGGAAAGTCTGTGAGACTTTTATCTCCAATTACCTAATAAAAAGCCAGAAGTAGAGCTGTGGCTCAAATGGTAGAGTGCCAGCCTTGAGCAAAAAAGCTAAGCAAGAGTGTAAGGCCTTGAGTTCAAGCCCCAGGACCAGCAAACATGCACTCCCAAAAAGTAAGGAGACGAGTTAAAACTGTCCAAAGGTATCTTGATGCTTTGATATGCCTTACCTGTCCCTTATTGATGTTGCTTCACCCTGTAGTAGGCGTTCTTTCCTGCTTAGCTCCTATGCTGCCTGTCATCTAACAAGTACTTATGTTTTTGCTAGATTCAAACAATTGGTTCTTAATCACAGGCTCCCTTTCTGCATACAATTAGAGAAAAATCCGTTTTCTATAAACTATAGTTCTTAATAAATAGCAGATAGATGAAAGGGCTGGGATGTGGCTCAAGTGGCAAACACCAAGTAACAAACACCCATGCTTGCCTAGCATGGACAGGCCCTTGGTGTATTACAATAAGCAAATAAATATATAAGCAAATAAATAGCAGATGGGGTGTGATATGATTTTTCTACTATTATTATTATCATTACTGTTGTTATTATTATTACATTGTCTATGCTAAGGCTAGAATCCAGAGCTTTGTACATGTTAGGCAAGTACTCTACCATTGAGCTGTACTCCTAGCCCCAAGAAAGTGATTTTAAAAATTTTAGCTTTATAGAGTATTTTAATGTAATGTGACGTGTGTGTGAGTGTGTGTGTGTGTGTGTGTGTGTGTGTGTGTGTGTGTGTATGCATGTGCACCAATCCTGGGACTTGAACTCAGACCCTGGGTGCTGTCCTTGAGCTTTTGTGCTCAAGGCTAGTGCTCTACCACTTGAGCCACAGCTCCACTTCTGGCTTTTTGGTGGTTAATTGAAGATAAGAATCTTATGGACTTTCCTTCTCAGCCTGGCTTTGAACCATGGTCCTCAGAACTCAGCTTCCTGAGTAGCTAGGATTGAACCATCAGCACTGACACTACTATACATTTTAATATAACTTTATTATAATTATTAGGTTGTTGTACAGAGGGGTTATCATTTTACAACTCAGATATTTAATGTAATTTCAATTACAAAAATTCACCACTATAAAATACAAGCTTATCTAAATTTTCACTTAGTTGCTGTATTTTTTTTGGGGGGGGGTCCAGTCGTGGGGCCTGAACTCTGGGTTTGGGCACTGTCCCTCAGCTGTTCAGCTCAAGGCTAGTGCTCTACCACTTCAGCCACAGCGCCACTTCCGGCTTTTTTCTTTTTGCTTATGTGGTGCTGAGGAATCAAACCCAGGGCCTCATGCATACAAGGCAAGTGCTCTACCACTGAACCAACTTCCTAGCCTAGTTACTGTATTAATAGCGCAAAAAAAATCATTTTCACTACATACATTGCTTGCATTTTATTTTTCTTACCTTCTCAACATGTTAAGTAATTTTCTCTAAAGATTTTCATCTGTTTCAACCTTGGAATGAGACAAAAGATTAGGTAGAGTAAGGTGCTTGGAAAAGAGACTTAAGTGCTTGCATGTTGTGCTGATACCCTTGAGCTTGTATCACAGACACTTCACCCAGAATGAATACAGGCAGTAGGTATCATGGGACAATATGATGTTTGGAATCAGATAGGCTTGGCCCAAACCCCTTCTGCCACCAGCTGCAGGACTTAACAAATCCTTGCACTGTGACATGAAACTAATAAAAGTCAATTGTTCTAATATTTAAATAAGTTTACAGATATGTGATGCTCAGATAATGTTAGTATTCTCTACTCTTCTGTCTCTCTCTGTCCCTTCTACTCTCTCTTAACCAATCAGAGCTTGGGAGAGAACCATTATTTTACATCAGAACACTTTTTCTGCAGTACACAAAAGTAAAACCTTCAGCCTACATAGTGAAACACTGTCTAAACAAACAAACAAACAAACCAGGTAAACTCTGAATACAAGAGCAAGTAATAAACACTCTTCAAAGTAAACCTCTTAGGCTGAATGTAATTTTTTTAGTTGTCTGAAGATGTTCAACTTATATTCAATTCTTTGCACCAGTAATTAATAGCACATTAGTAAGTGAAGTTGTCTTTCTAGAAATAATGAACCTGGAATAGAACCTGAGCGGCTGTTCTTGGCTCAAATCTTTGCCAAAGAAAAGGAGGAGATTGCTAAAGAATGTTGGGGGGGAATTATCAGGCATGTAACATTGCCAAAGTAGAATTAGTCAGGCTCTATGTGCCTGTGGGTGCTGGACAGAGGGGGAAAGGCTAGAAGCAATGCAAGAGTCTGGTAAGGGATGGGAAACCACAGGGGAAGACTTAAAAGACAAAGACAAATATGAGCTAGGGTCCTGATGGGACACAGGGCCCACGAAATGTGTGCTGAAGTTACTCAAAGACCTTGCTCTGAAAAATCTGAGCCAGCCAAGGCTTCAGTCTACAGTGGCTCTTCCTTCTACAGATGAACAACCTGAAAATCGGTGTGTGCTGACCTGTCCACGGTCACATATCATCTGTAAGGGGAGGCTTGTTGTTGGTGGCTGGATTTCTGGATCTCATCTTCAGAGGTGGGAAGTCCAGAGTCTTGTTTGAACCAAGAAGAAAGAGCTGGTCACAAAATCCTGCTTTTGCCTTATAAAAATTCCAAAGCTGGTTGACAGAGCAGGTCCCATGTGCATCCAGACCCATGGTGCCATTGTTGAGTTTCTTTCGGAATTTGAGGATTATAGGAATCAAAGCCAACTGTTATGATCAAATGGTCGCCATGGCAATAAATATTTACAATATTTAGTATAATTAAATATTAACCCTAATAGGAACCAGACACCAGTTTATGGAAAGGACTCAGCTTCCCTAGTTCCCGAGAAAAATGTGTGTTGGCATATTCACGTACACCTGATTGCCCCACTGCCTGGTTTCCCAGCAATAAGGGCCCTCTCCCCTGTGGACCTTTGGTTTGGGAGATACTGGACATCCAGGGACCAGATGCAGGAGCAAGCCCCCAACTTTTGCCCTCCTGTAGGAGTTGGGCTCCCTCTCAAAGTAAACTAGTGCCCCTACCAGAAACCCTCCCCACCAGGATAGGGCCTGGCAGAGTGGGGGAAGGTGTTTGGTAGGTTTTTCTGGGAGATACTTGCCAATTATAGCCTTTATTAGGCTTATACCAGTTGTCTCGCTGCCTTGCAACTACTGCAGACCACACACACACACACACACACACACACACATACACACATACACACACTTCATTTCCCTGTGCTAGGTTAGGAGACTTGTGTGGTCCTGCTGATTCACTTATAATAAATCTGCAAGCTTAATAAAAGGCATTACTTCTATCTTTTGATCTCTCTTGAGTTACTCATTAGCTCTGGGTAACACACTTCTTGACTGACAGGCCCTTCCCAGGGAAAACCCAGGCTTGGTGATTCTTCAAACAAAAAAGCAGTGTAGAAGTGTGTGTGTGTGTGTGTGTGTGTGTGTGTGTGTGTGTGAGAGAGAGAGAGAGAGAGAGAGAGAGAGGAGGAAAAGTGTGATTTGAAAAGAAAGAAAAAGAGGGAGGAGGGGCTTGGCCATCTCAGGAGAGTCTGGGACATGATCCCCAGGGGAGATGAGCATCACTTAGGCCTCCTGTAGCTGTGGAAGGCTCTAGAACCTTCAGGGCTATTTCACCCTACAGGTCTTGCCTGTTCTACTCCCGCCGCCTGCCCTTCTTCAGATCCTACTCAGGATTCTATTTCTCATGGAGCCTCTGTTTCCTCCCTGCCTGCCACAAATCTTAGCTTTTCATTCAATCTATTTTTGCTTTAAAACCATTTAAAGCCATTTTCTTGAGTGACTTTTTGCCTATTTGTTTCTGGAGGGCTCAGTTTTTCATGTTCTTTTCTACTTCCTGACCCACCTCCAATCAGTCATTCTAGTCATGATCCATAAGCTCCACCCACATCTCCTCTGGGCCAGCACTGGACATACATTTTTCCTATTCTATAAAGTAGAGACATCTGGTGAATCTTGAGCTCATAGACTTTAAGCCACTTGCGTGTGGTCACACAGTTACTAGGTTACCACTGCTGACTGACCCCATTCAAGGGCTGTCTGAATCCCCAGGTTCTGCTTACAACCACCCTGCGCCTCTCCACCCAAGCTGGGCTTCTCAAGGGTTCTTAGATGTGTGGGACATTTCACATTCTTTACAATACCAAGCCTGAAGTCAAGGTGAAGTTCCCAGTGCTCTTGTTCCCTGGTACTCACACTGTGCCCACTCCCTGCTGGTGACTTCACCCTGGGCCGCAGGGCTGCTCTGGGGAACCGTAGCCACTCGTGGAGATGCAGAGAGGACGCCAGACTCAATATCAACTCAGCTTGTGTTGGCGTTTCAGCTGAGAAAACAAAGTTAGCAGGCCAGCCGTGTTTGCTCCTCCTAAGCACACAGACATAGCCCTCTTCTTAGCCACCCCCAAGCAAAACCACAAACCCAGAAGCCACGGGGCCACAACACAACAGAGGACGAATTGCCTGGTGGCTAAGGGTGAAGCCTCAAAGTCAGCTGACATTGAGTCCCAGCTGAAACCTTGAGCAAGTCACTCTGCTTCTGAGTTGCATCTTCTCTCCATAAAAAGGAGATAATCACCATACTCATTTCAAGTACATCTTAAGGAGATCATCCATGCAAAGGAGACTGGCATCAAGGAAAGCCTTTGTTTTTAAAAGATGAGCGTGGTTGGTTAGTTGTAGACTGAATTGTACTCCCCACTCCTCCCAAAAATGATCTGTTGGAATTCTGACCCCCTAGTCCCTGGGGATGTGACCTTATTGGGAACAGGGTCACTGCAGATATAATCAAGTTAAGTCAAGGTCATTAAATGACTACTGTCCTTAGAAAAAGGAGAGTTTGACACCGAGGCACACAGAGGGGAGCCTCACATGATTTCACAGACACAAGAGAAGATAGCCATGTGAAGAAGGAGTCAGATGCTGGCGTGATACCTGCCCAAACCAAGAACTTATGGGCTACCAGAAGCTGCACATAGCCAGGAACTCCATTCCTCCAAAGGACCTGGGGTAAACATGGTCCACTGACTTCTACCTTGTAGACTTCCAGCCTTTAAAACTATTCAAGAAGGAAGTTCTTTTTTTTCTAAGCAGCCGAGGTGGTACTTTGTTACAGTGACTCTTAGAAATGGATATGATTAATACTAAAAAGATCACCATAATGGGAGCTCTAAGAACTCAATCCTAGTTTTGACTTTGCTTCTAACTGGTTGTGTGACCTTGGGCAAATTATAGAAATTAGAAAACACCCAGCTGCCCAGGTGAAGAAACTGAGGCCTACAAAACTGCTCCCTAAACCCAATGAACCTCAGTTACTTCATCTGAAAACAAGCGATAATTAGCCCTGCCTGCTTGACAGAGCTATGCTTGCAGTGTCAATAAAATGACTGAGGTAGACCAGTTGTCGCGCCATCACGCCAACACATATCATTGTCAATTTCTTTCCCAGGATTTTGGTTTACTCTGAAGGAGCCAAGTCAATAAGGTGCTATAGAAGCAAATGAGATCAATAGTGGCCCACTTGTTTGACAAATCTGGAGTCAACCACTACCCTAAAGGCATAACTGAGAGCATATTGGCCTTCCACAAATAAAGAATTAATCTCTATGATGAATCTGAATACCTGAGTTCTGCACTTGGTCCCACCACCCAACTGTTTCCTTGAACAAATCCTTTTCCCTCTTTGGGCTTTCCCTTTATATAAAATAGATACAGGGACCTGCTTCTAAGGTGGCATGATTTTAAATTCTTTGATCTTAACCACCATTTTATACTGATTTTTAAAAGAGATGACAGATTTGCCATGCTGGAGGACACAGGTGTTAGTATGGCCTGGCCTGTGTGCCTTGAAATCATGGAACAAACAGAGGCAGGAGGTCATCTGGTTCAACCTGCCACATGCTCTCTCTCATAAGCAGATGTTCATACGACATCCTGATAGTCCAATGATGTTTACCTCATTCTTCCTAAGGAGGATAATCCTACTGGCATGGAAACAGTCTTCCTAACATGGGAAAGTAATGACCATAAAGATTAAGAATTTAGCTGGTGGCTAATACCAGCTATTCAAAAGGCTGTGATCCAAAAAAATCAGGATTCAAAGCTAGCCCTGCAGAAAAATGCATGAACTCCATCTCCAAAATAAACATCCAAAAAAAGGTCTGGAGGCATGGCTCAAGTGGTAGAGTACCAGCCGATCAAGAAGCCAAACAAGCATGAATCCCCAAGTTTAACCCTGGTAGCACACACACATACACACACACACACACACGCACACACACACACACACAGAGTAATTCTTATAGTTCTGCCATTTTTTCATGTTTGCAGAAACAATCTTAAAGTTTATTCTTTAAAAAAAATTTTTTTGGCCGGTCATGGGGCTTGAACTCTTGGGCACTGTCCCTGTGCTTTTCAGCTCAAGGTGAGTGCTCTACAGCTTGGGCCTTCCAGTTTTCTAGTGGTTTATTGGAGATAAGAGTCTCATGGACTTTCCTGCCTGGGCTGGCCTTGAACCGTGATCCTCAGATCTCAGCCTCCTGAGTAGCTAGGATTACAGGCATGAGCCACGGTGCCCGGCTTTAATTTTTTTTATTATTGTATAAAGGTAATGCACAGAGTTAAAGTTTATTCTAAAAGAAAGTACTTGGAATTATGCCCTTCACCTCACCCTGTTAAATTTAGTCCTCCTTGTGCAGAGGACCCAGGAAGTTCTGCTGTTGTTTAGGGGTTTGTTTGATTGTTTTTGTGTCCATGTTGGGGCTTGAACTTCAGGCCTTTCATTCTTCTTAGTTTTTGTTTTTGTTTATTTGTTTGTTTGTTTGCTCATGGCTGTTGCTCAATCACTTGAGCCATATCTCCACTTCCAGCTTTTTTTTTTTTAACTAGTTGAATGGAGATTCTCCAGAATTGTCTGTGCAGGCTGACTTTAAACTGTGATTCTCAGATCTCAGCTTCCTGAGTAGCTAGGATAGGCAAGAGCCACTAGCGCCTAGTTTTTGTTTTTGTTTTTGTTCATTTCACTTTGTCTTGCATAGGCTTTGTAGAGTCTCCATGTAGGGAAGCAAAGTGAAACTGTCAAAGCTCTTTGCAGCTCTGAATTCTGTAATTCTGTGGTCAGAACCAGGTTTCCTTTCTCTAATTCTAATTTGGAGCTGGAGAGATTATATGCACGCGTGCGTGCGTGCGTGCGTGTGTGTGTGTGTGTGTGTGTGTGTGTGTGTGTGTGTGTTGTTCTTCTTTAACTGTCCCTTTTGATCAGTTTCCCAACTGATAGCATTCTTCTCACATTTCTTCTCATTGTTGTCTTTATC
>NW_012267430.1:659160-671365 GCF_000151885.1 Dipodomys ordii
GCGCGTACCCACGTGTATGCATGAACACACACATACACACACATGCACATATTATGGCTTGAACGCAAAGCCTTGTTCTCTCATTTAGATTTTTCACTCAGGTCTGGTGCTCTCTTAAGCCACACCCAGCCTTTCAGGTTTTTGTGGGCTTTTTTGCTGAATAATTGAAGAGTCTCTTGGATTTTTCTGCTTGGACTGGCTTCTAACTGGGATCCTCAGATCCTGAGTAGCAAGGATTATAGGTATGAGACATCTTCGCTCAGCATCATCACTTTAATGGTGTGTTTTACTTTCATTTATCAGTTTCTGCTAAACAAGTTTCTTCCAAAGTGGCTGATTATCTAGCTGCATGGGATTTTTGGAAATCTTGAGCAAAGGACTGGCTACTTATGGAGGCCCCTGAGAGTCCTGTGAGACTCTTTCGCTATACTTGAGCTAAACCAACCCATTCTAAACACTGCAACAGCTGGAGGTGCACCACCCCAGAAACTGCTAATGGAGAGGATGGCTTTGGAAGACCTGGAAGATTATAAAAAGCATTTGTTTGTTGGACATTTGAGGAACTGCATTTCCCGCCATTCCCCGGCAGAAGGTGGCATCTAGAAGTTAGTTAACAAGGGAACAAATCTGTGCTGGGAAGGAAGAGATTGGAGTCAGCTCTGTGGTGCCATGCCCCTAAGAAGTCTGGGCTAGAGTGATCTCTTTGGCCTGGTCCCAGAGCACAGTGCTGCTCATTATGTCCTATGTTGGGGATTTCCCAGGTCTTTCCACTGCCTGTGACCATCAAGGACACCTATGAGTCATCACCTGACCCTGCTGATTACACAGACTCCATTCTCACCCACACCAACTACATGCCAGAGGCCTTACCTGTTCCAAGCCACACAGTATGTCCAAATGCAGAGATCTTACCAGCCTTTACTCAGGCTATTTACTCCCTTCCACAAGCTGTGGTTTGTCCCTGCCAAGTTCATGCAGTCCTTTCAACACCTCAGGAAAAATGGTTGACTTGTCAAACTTTTGTTCACTTCTACCTGTTCTAGCGTTGCTCCTTCCCCATGGCTTGATTATAAACTTGAACCATTTTTGCAAATGAAGTTATGCTTCCCAAGAGACTGTCTCTGTCTCTGTTGTCCTCCATCTACTGAGAGAGCAGCACTGCCTACCTCTCCCCTCTCTGTATCCCCAATACCCCTCGACTGTGATCTTCATCAAGATTACCTCTCTAAGGTAAGGTGGCCATAAGTATTTTGATCTCCCTGTTCTGGGTCCTGTTTAAAGGTGATCTGCCTATATTCCCACTGCTTTCTATGTTCTGCAGGCTAGAAACTAGATATCTACAGTTCTAAGACTACTCTGCCAACGAAGATACAGTTGAGGTTCTGACAATAATTGAACTTGCAAAAGATTTGCAAGCAGGGCAGAAGCACCTTCCTTCCACTTTCAGGGAGGGGATGACAAGCATTAATGGGAGGGAGTCTTGCAGTGCTCAGCAACTGCTGCCGGTCATCTGTGATTGCTATCTGCAACTTGAAGTTTGCCTGACCAAAACTCTAGAATGCCAGCCTCTGATTTCATTCTGTCAAAGTCCCTTATTTCTTGTCCTGTGAGCATTATAAAGCAGTTTTCTTTTCTTCCCCTGAACTCCAAATGATACATCATTATATTGATCTGAAGGTGTTTGAACTCTAGGTTTATAAGTAAGAAAACTCTTGAAGTAGAATTTTGCCAACATATCAGATACATTGTTTATTGGTTTGGGTTTGTTGTTTTTTAGTCAGTCATGGGTTTAAACTCAGGGCCTGAGCAGTGTCTCTAAGCTCTTTTGCTCAAGGCCAGTGCTCTAGTGCTCTACCACTTTGAGTCACAGCTCTATTTCCAGCTTTTTGGTGGTTAATTGGAGATAAGAGTCTCACAGACTTTCCTGCCTGGGCTGGCTTTGAACTGTATTCCTCAGATCTTAGCCTCTTGAGTAGCTAGGACGATAGGCACGAGCCACCAGCACCTAGCTAGATACATTGCTTTTTAAAAAATATTTTTTTTGTCAGTGATGGGGCCTGAACTCTGGCCCTGGTTGCTGTCCCTCAGCTCTTCAGCTCAAGGCTAGTGCTCTACCACTTGAGCCATAGCACCACTTCTAGCCTTTTCTGCTTATGTGGTGCTGAGGAATCGAACCCAGGGCCTCATGCATGCAAAGCAAGCACTCTACCATTGAGCCACCTTCCCAGCCCCAGATACATTACTTTTTTTAATTTAACATTTTTTTATTACTATCTTTAAGTAGTTGTATAAAGAAGTTCACATCCTACAAAACAGTATCTGAATACAAGGTATCTAACAACATTGCCATAAATTTCATAAATTTCACATATTTCACAGTATTGTGGAATAGTGATACTTAGTTAAAGTCACAAACACATTTTAACCTTCACAAGGCAAATTGTCATTATCATGGCCTATAAACTTTGTGAATTCTATGAGCTTTGACAATACAACTATTTCTTCCACATCAGGTGATGTTTACATTTCTTTCCTTTGGCTTAGTGTAAGCCGTTTCCTCTTTTCCTCTCATTCCTCCCTTCGCATTGCTGTCTTTGGGTGCTTAGTTCCTCCTCCTGGCTTCCCTCTGTTGCATGCATATATCTAATATATATATGGTCAAGAACATGGAGTCATTTAGCAATGATATGACAAAATGAGTGGTTGTCCCTTGTTTCCAGAGTCTTGTTTACTTTATCATATCTCCTTGCATTTTGGCTTTAACATCCACATATCAAGGAGACCATGTGCCATTTATCTCTTTGTTCTTGGCTTACCTCACTCAAAATAATTTGCTCTAGTTTTATCCATTTCCCTGCAAATGCCATTATTTTTTCCTTTCTAATGGCTGTATAATATTCCATTGCATATAGGTACCACAATTTTGGGATCTACTCATCAGTAATGGAGCATCTGGGTTGTTTCCATATCTTGGCTATTGTGAACAGTGCTGCAGTAAACATGGAGGTGCATGTGTCCTTGTATCCTGTCAGGGTAGATGCCTAGGAGTGGTATGGCTGGGTCATAGGGGAAGTCTATATTTAGCTTTCTGAGGTAGCTCCAGACTGCTTTCCAAAGTGGTTGTATTAGTGTACATTCCCACCAGCAATGTAATAGGGTTCCTCTTTCTCTGAATCCCTTCCAGTATTTGTGATTGGCTGAATTGAGGATGTGGGTCATTTATACATTGCTCTTTTATTGAAACAATTAGCATCAGAATGACCAAGAATGTCTATCTTAATAAGCTCATAAAATTCTTATTTACTATATGATGAGGTGATGTTTTCCTGCTTTTCTGGTTTTCTTATATGCAAAAAGTATGCATTGTAAAGATTAAATGAAATGCTTAGTGCAATATGTGAAAATAAACACAATAACTATTCATTATTATTATATATCTATACATACATACTTATTCTGGTGATACTTGTCTTTGAACTCAAGGCTTCACACTTGTGATCCAAGTACTCCACTACTTGAGCCACACCTCAGTCTGTTTTTCTCTGGTTATTTTTTTTTTCAGTGGTGGGGCTTGAACTCTGGGCCTGGGCGCTGTCCCTCAGCTCTTCAGCTCAAGGCGAGCGCTCTACCACTTGAGCTACAGCGCCACTTCCGGTTTTCTGGTGGTTTATTGGAGATAGGAGTCTCACGGTCTCTCCTTCCCCGGGCTGGCTTTGAACCGCGATCCTCAGATCTCAGCCTCCTGAGTAGCTAGGATTACAGGCGTGAGCCACCAGCGCCCAGCTCTCTCTGGTTATTTTTGAGTTAAGGGTCTTTCTTTTTTCCATAATGCTCTTATTTATGTTCTTTACAGTGGCTGGGATGACAGGCACACAACACTCAGTTTGTTGTTGTTGTTGTAGGTTCCTCAAAACTTTGTGTGTGTATGTGTGTGTGTGTGTGTTTGTCCAGGTTGACATGGAACCATGATCCTACTGATCTCTTCCTGCTATGTAGCTGACATAACAGGTACACATCACCATACCCAGCTATGGATTGAGAAAGGTCTCGTTAACTTTTGTCCAGACTGGTCTTAAGCCATGATTCTCCTTGATCTCAACCTCCTAAGCAGCTAGGATTACAGGTATAAGCCATCACATTTGGCCTGTTCTATTAACTTTAAAATTGAGTTAAACGGAACTTTGAATCTTGGGACATGAGAATGATTATTGTTCTAATATGATATATGAGGAAGGAGGATGGATTGGTCGACGATTCATGTCGATCCAGAAAGGCCAGCATTTCAGCATGGTGTTTCAGACTCTTTGTTTATATTTATACATCTTTACAGGGAAGAGAATTTTGTATCCCAGAACAGAGAGACACTTAGTGCTGAGATTTGTCAAAACACCAATCGAATCCTAGAAAGTTGGGGAGAAGGAAAAATTTACCATGCAAGCCTACTATTGACCTAAGGGGGCCATTGGTACCTCACAAACCCCAACAACTTTGGACAGGTAAAGACAGAAAGATACTTGATGGTAGCAGAGATGCTGAGCTCCTACAATCCCTCACCCAATTCCCAGTTGGTCTATCATGATTTGAGACAAGGCACATCAGCAAAGGGACACACCAGTTGATTATGGACATTGATTCAATCATTGAATATAATCTTAAATTCTCGAGAAAGAAAATGTTCTTCAAAGTCTTTAGAGGAAATACTTTAATACTTAAGACAACCATAAAAGGAACTTCAGACGGGAGCTGGTGGCTCATGCCTGTAATTCTAGCTACTCAAAAGGCTAAGATCAGAGGATCATGGCTCAAAGCCAGCCCAGGAAGGAAAGTTTGTGAGACTCTTAGCTCCAATAAACTACTCAGAAAAAGCCAGAAGTGGTGCTGTGGCTCAAATGGTAGAGCACTAGCCTTGAGCCCAGAGAGGCTCAGGGACAGAGCCTAGGCCCCAAGTTCAAGGCCCAAAACTGGCAAAAGCAAGAAAGCAAGAAAGCAAGGAAAGAAGGAAGGAAGGAAGGAAGGAAGGAAGGAAGGAATGGAGGGAGGGAGGGAGGAAGGAAGGAAGGAAGGGAGGGAGGGAGGGAGAGAAAGGAAGAGAGAGAGAGAAATGTCAATAAAAATAACATCTGGGACTGGGAAGGTGGCTCAGTGGTAGAGTGCTTGCCTTGCATGCATGAAGCCCTGGGTTCAATTCCTCAGCACCACATAAGTAGGAAAAAAAGCTAGAAGTGGCGTTATGACTCAAGTGGTAGAGCACTAGCCTTGAGGTGAAGAGCTGAGGGACAGCGCCCAGGCCCAGAGTTCAGGCCCACAACTGGAACCCCCCCCCAAAAAAAAAACATCTGTACATTTCAAATGCAGTAATAAAATGCTTACACAGGGGGCTGGGAATGTGGCTTAGTGGTAGAGTGCTTGCCTAGCATGAATGAAGCCCTGGGTTTGATTCCTCAGTACCACATACACAGAAAAAGCCAGAGGTGGCACTGTGGCTCAAGTGGTAGAGTGCTAGCCTTGAGCAAAACAAGCTCAGGGACAGGGCCCAGGCCCTAAGTTGAAGCCTCAGGACTGGAAAAAAAAAATGCTTACACAAATAGACTGTGATGCTGCATATGTGTAATATAGCACCTACAGGAACCACAACTTTAAAAACCTATGCAAAAATGCATTAAAATTCTATTAATAAATCAAATAAAATTCTAAGAGAGTTTAATCTACATAAAGGCAGGAAAAGAGACATAGAAGAATAGAAAATTGAGCAATTCATTCAATTTATTACATTGAGTAGTTTATCAAATTATTATTTATTAAATAATAAAGTGACCTAGTTTTGCTCAATTAGTTCACTAATTACATTCAATGTAAGTGACCTACATATGCAAATTTTAAAAAAGAGCTTGACAGAATGTATAGCAACAAAAAATACGCAACCAACTATACATTGCCTACAAGAAATTCACTTCAAATATAATTATATATGAAAAAACAGATATAATTATATAGATAAATTGAAAGTTAAGTGATACAATGTATTAAGCAGATACTAATGCAAAGAAGGCAGATGTGACTATATAAATATAACTATTAGATAAGGTGGGCCCGAGCAAATAAAAATACCAGACACACAGAAAAATATAGCATAATGATTAGACCAAGAATACATAGCAATTCTAACTGTGTACACACCAAACTACAGTGCCCCCACACATATGTAGGAAAAGCAGATAGAACCAAAAGGAGAAATAAACAAATCCATAATTAGGACATAGTATCTTTTTTTCAACAATTGCAAAAACAACTAGACAATAACTTATGAAGGACATAGCTGAATCCCATTTAAAAACAAAGGTCGATTGACATTTGCAGAAAACTTTACAAGATGAAATCTGTAATCCCAGGCTTTCATCCATATGAAATATAGTCCTGTGTTTTTGCCTAGATGTAATCTGTGGCACTCTGCATAATAGAAGTTCTTAAATAGAAAGGGCGGAATATATTTCAATAAGGGCCGATTTTTTAAATTAATTATTTGCTTGTCCTTTGTGGGCATAGGAAAATTGGGAAAGCTGTGCCCAACCATTAGTCTGAGAACCTTTTATTGAATAGTGGAATCTCTTAGTGGGACAAATTATTTAAGAAAATAATAGAACTCAGAAGTCACTCCAGCTGCCCGCAGCTAATGCTAGCTAGAGCATGCCTGAGGGCCAAGATCCTGCTAGAGCTACCTGCCAAATTCACATGGATACATCAGAAACAAATCTGGCCCCATCAGACCAGACAGTGAATGCGAAAACATCAGTACTTGTATCAGACGTGGCTCTAGCACGTTGTAGGTCCTCAAGGAATACTTGTAGAACAAAGGAATGAATGGGTCCAGCTCTGCTGTTTTAGTCTTGAATGCCCTATGATTATTTTCATACCTCTATATGCACTTCCCCAAATGGTTATAGTGCCTCATAAGGGCACAAGTCCCATCTGAGAAACATACCTGGTATGATGATTAAGGCACTTTATGGTGTTGAAATGTTACCCTTAGTCCCTGAGTCATTTAGTGGAGGAGATACACTTTCCAGTCTAGTGTTTGTTTAGACTGACATGTGTGTGGGAAGGGATCCACTTGGACCTTCCATTCTCTGTTTCTGAATTTTCACTTGCGATAGGGAAGGGGTAGATAGGAAGAGTCTAGACAGAGATTGCTCAGTTCTTTTTTTTTTTTTGCCAGTCCTGGGGCATGAACTCAGGGTCTGGGCATTGTCCCTGAGCTTCTTTTGCTCAAGGCTGGCACTCTACCTCTTGAGCCATAGTGCCACTTCTGGCTTTTTCTGTTGACATGGTACTGAGGAATCAAACCCAGGGCTTCATTCATGCTAGGCAAGCACTCTACCACTAAGCCACATTCCCAGCCTCAGTTCTCTTCTTACCTACGAATATATATGCTTGTGATTTAAACCACACAGTTCAGGGGTTCCTGAAAGGTGGCCTGTAACAATGTGTGACCTGTCTTCCCCTGTGTCTTCCTTGTAGTTCCTGTTCTTCTCTCTCTCTGTCTCTCTGTCTCTCTCTGTCTTTCTGTCTCTCTGTCTCTGTCTCTCTCTGTCTCTCTCTCTCTCTCTCTCTCCCCTTTGGTTGGTCATGGGGCTTGAACTCTGGGCCTGGATATTATCCCTGAGCTCTTCAGTTCAAGGCAAGCACTCTACAACTCCACAGTGCCACTTCCAGTTTTCTGGTGGTTAATTGGAGATAAGAATCTCATGTTTCTTTGAGCTTGGCTTATTTCACTTAATATAATTTTTTATAAGTCTTTCCATTTCCTAGCAAATGGGGCAATGTCATTCTTTCTGATGGAGGCATAGAATTCCATTGTGTATATATACCACATTTTCTTGATCCGGTTGGTTCCATATCTTAGCTATAGTAAATAATGCTGCAATAAACATAGTTGTGCTGGTAGCTTTAGTGTGGTCTTGTTTGTAAACATTTGGGTAAATGCCCAAAAGTGGGATTGCTGGGTCATAGGGGAGCTCTATGTGGAGTCTTTTGAGGAACCTCCATACTGCTTTCCAAAGTAGTTGAACAAGTTTACACTCCCACCAACAATGAAGTAAAGTTCCCTTCTGTCCACATCACCTCCAGCATCTGTTGTTATTAGAGTTCTTGATTTTTGTACAAGTCAAGCAGAAAAGGTCAGATAAGGTGATGTTAGGAAAATGAACCCTTAGATATGTATGTAAATTTTTTTTCTTTGATGCATTTGTTTCTAACACATTTATAAGATTATTTCTTTGTTGTTTTGTATGTCCCTCCCCTTGCTTTCACTGTATTTGATGTCGGTATAATTTGTGGAGGGGAAGGGGAAAAACAAGTCATTTAAATAAGGATACAGGTGGACCCGTTGCAACAATGAGAAGTACAAGTTGTCATGTCGAAAACGAACTTTACAACTTTGATGGGGGGGCGGGGAGGATTAGGTGGGGGGTTGGGGGGAGGCTGGGAAGGGATGGGAAGGGGAAACAAAGGAGGAGGCTACAATGCTTGATAAGATGTACTCATTATCTTGCCCGTGTAATTGTAACCCCTCTGTACAGTATTTTCACCATAAAAAATAAATTAAAAATAAATTTAAAAAAAGAGCCTCACGGACTTTCCTGCCTGGGCTGGCTTTGAATCGCAGTCCTCAGCGCTCAGCCTCCTGAGTAGCTAGGATTACAGGTATGAGCCACACTGGCACCCAGCTCTATTCTCCATTTTTTTTTTACATTATCCATTTTGCCATTGGCCAGATTCAAAGTAGAGTGAGTTGATTGATGACTACAACTGATAACTTGGGCTGACTCTCTGAGGAGAGCTAACTCATTTCTCCCCAGGAGGCAAAACAAGAGCCTTTGTATCCCCTCACCCAACCTAAATCACCTAACCTAAAACCAATGTCCAGCAGTGTGTCTTCATCAAACTGATAGAAAGGTGAGAAGTGAAGAAAGAGAATAAAAGTATTCATAAGGGAAGCAGCTTAGAAGAGTGTATAGGGGCTACTGACCATAAACCAAGCAGCGCCCTAAATGTGTTTTATACAACCAAAGCAAATATTGCTATTATTCATATTTCATAATCAATCATAATTAACCTGTATTAAAGGCTCCCTGCATGTCAGGCATTATGTTAAGTGCTTTGGGTGCATTATTTCATTTAATTCCAGAATATACTAAACAGTAGGTATGTATTATCTCCACTTTACAGATGGGGAAAGCAAAGCACAGAAAATCTGTGGAATTTCCCAGTCAAACAACTAGTAGAAAGAGGAACCAGGATCTGAACCTAGATCTTCTGGCTCCAGTTCTCTCACTTTAAACCACCTTTCTACAACTTCTTCTATACAACGAAAGCATTGCTCTGGGCACTTATTTGCTAATAGTCACACAAAGCTTAGCTGTCTATAGAGCCCCAACTAAAACACAGGTCTAATGCAAAGGCATGGGCTTGACTATAAGGTGAATGATCCAGCAAAGTATTAGATTTCTCTTATGACCTAGGCCTTGGACCTATTATGTTGTGTATCTGTTTAGTCTCCAAACATGGGAAGTAGGCAATAAGACCTACATTTTTCAGCTAACTATACTGAAGTTTTGAATGAGTCAGGCACCACCATTTATTGATGTTGTGTCATCCATTCTCCAGGCTCCCATCTTCCTCCAGTGCTCCAGTGTTTTCCAATTCTATTCCAGGCATAGACAAGCCAGGGGAGAGGCAGCTGCTGTGGTCCTGCACACCCTGCTTTTCCAAACAGCCAGCATTTAGAAAGGTTTCTCAAATCAGTGCCCACCCAAGCCCATTGTGTTGACTGTGATGTGAGCATGTGGCAGAAAGTAAAAAAAATTTTTAAAAAAGGTCTTGTTGCATCTCTCAGACTTTTGGTTTTTTTTTGGGCAGGGGGGCTGGTCATGGAGCTTGAACTCTGAACCTGGACACTATCCCTCAGCTCTCCAGCTCAAGGCGAGCGCTCTACCACTTGAGCCATAGTGCCACTTCCAGTTTTCTGGTAGCTGATGGAGATCAGAGTCTCATGGACGTTCCTGCCCAAGCTGGCTTTTAACTGCCATCCTCAAATCTCAGCCTCCTGAGTACCTAGGATTATAGGCATGAGCCACCAGTGCCAGGCTTCAGTTAGACTTTTAACCAATGTAATTCAGGGACAGAAGTGGTCTAGGTCAAAGCAAAAATAATGGAATCCCCACTCTGTGACAGAGATAAGACTTCTGCTGTATTGGACCTAGAGGAAAGAATGCATTTCTACCTCTTTGGTAGTGATCAGATCCAAATCAAGTGGTTGTTACCTTCCCCCAGGGCAGGGCTCTCAGCCCAGCCTTGGAGATGTAATCATGAACTGTGGGCTGCCAGAGAAGAATCACAGATCTAGGCTCACACCTGTGCATGTGAGACCTCAGACAGGGTAACATACTTCATCATGATTCAGTTTCCTCACCTGTGAGTCACAACATAACCATATCCACTCCTCCTCCCTCCCAGTTCCCATCTTCAGTGCTTCAGTTGAGAGTCATCATTTCTTACCTACTTACTTTCTTACTTGATTTTCCCACAGGTAACTGTCTCTTAGCTGCCCTTCTGAATCCTCTCCTAAAGACTCGACCTTATTTATGGGTTGAATTATGTTATTCCAAAAAGATGTACTAAAGTCCTAACTCCCAGTACCTCTAAATATGAGCTTATTTGGAAGCAGTCTTCACAGAGGCAATCAAGTCAAGATCGTGATCATTATGGGGCACCTTGATCCAAAATAGCTGTTATCAGAGGAAGAAAATGTGAAGAGAAGGTGGAGACATGAAGAGGCTACTGGAAACAAGAGACAGGAGTGATGAGCTACAAGCCAAAGAACAGGATTGACGCACTATCAGAAGCTGGGAAAGAGACAAGGAAGGCTTCTATCTTGAATCTCGGAGGAAGCACGGCCTTGCCAATACCTTGATTTCAGCCTCCTGGTCTTTGGGAGAATGCATTCCCTTGGTTTCTAAGCCCCCCAGCTATGTCATTTGCTTACAGTGGGCCTAGGAAACTAAAATGCCCCCTCCTTTGTGAGTGGGCTGGAAAGTCTTCTGTTCTTCAAGGCTCTCGCTTATATTACTACCTTCTCATCACTCATACTCTCACCACCATGCCACTTTGTGCTCCCCCATCAGGCCACTGCCCAACACTCACCAAAAATATTGGGCAAGAACCAGGCATTGGTGGCTCATGTCTGTAATCTTAGCTTCTCAGGAGGCTGAGATCTGAGAATCATGGTTCAAATCCAGCCCGGGCAGGAAAGCCTATGAGATTCTTATCTATAACGAACCACCGGAAAACCAGAAGTGGAGCTCTGGCTTTCTTCTTCTTTTCATTCACTTAAAAACTAGGTGTTTCGTTGCTGCTGTTGGTTGTTTTTGCCAGGTACACATCTATATAGAGGCAAGAGGATTGTGAGTTTGAGACCAGCCTGAACTGCATAATGAATGAGACTTTATCTACATACACACAGACCCCTAGTATTTGAACAACTGAGGCAAGCATTGTGGAAGGCCAAGAGGATATGCCAGTAAACTATGCAGACTATACAAGATGGTATCAAACTATACCTCTACTTTCGAGGAGTTTATTGCTCCCAGGGATGAGGGAGACCAAAGCCCCTAAAGACAAGAAGAAGTCAATAAGTGGATTTCAGAATCTATGAGTGCCATGGAGGAAAGTAATGGGGCAAGAGAAGAATGGGTCCTGGAGAGTAGGGAGGAGAGGAAGATGGGGGAGGAGAACTACAGTAGGATTATCAGAAGTATCTGCAAGTGAGAGGAGCTAGAAGCTAAGTGAAAGAAGATCAGCTCTCATTCAATGCAAACAAGTATAGCTTAATGCCTGGGGTGGGGTGGGGGGGGCGGTGGAGGAGGAGGTAGTGAGAATCACATTGTCAGGCAAACACCAAAGTGCACTTACACAAATGTAGATGGCTGTCCTACTACATACCTAGTCTGTATAGTATTTATATATGGTGTAGCCGATAGTTCCAAAGGCCACAATGCACAAATGAAATTAAATCAAGCATTAGAAAACATGGTACAATCAGGATGAGATGTAGTAAACACAAGATTTGTGAGACTTTTGACAATGAAACCCAATATACTGTGTGTGTGTGTGTGTGTGTGTGTGTGTGTGTGTGTGTGTGTGTGTGTGT
>NW_012267430.1:671415-724145 GCF_000151885.1 Dipodomys ordii
TTCCAAAGGCCACAATGCACAAATGAAATTAAATCAAGCATTAGAAAACATGGTACAATCAGGATGAGATGTAGTAAACACAAGATTTGTGAGACTTTTGACAATATGTTTATATACTCTGTGTGTGTGTGTGTGTGTGTGTGTGTGTGTGTGTGTGTGTGTGTGTGTGTATGTGCTTGTACTGGGGCTTGAACTCAGGATCTAGTCACTGTCCCTTAGCTTTTTCAAACCACCACTTAAGCCACATTTCTATGGCTGGCTTTTTGGTGGTTAAGTGGAGAAAAGAGTCTCCCAGACTTTCCTGCCCATGCTGGCTTCAAATCTCAATCCTTAGTTTTCAGCCTCTTAAGTAACTAGGATTACAGGCATGAACCATGGGTCCAACTGGCTGATTATTCTATGACCAATGGAAAATCTGTCTGGTAAACCTTAATTGCACAGATTTCACCCTCTTGAGGAGCTAGAATTGCAGTCATGAGCCTCTGGCACCAATCTCACAACATTCTATTTGACAGTAACCTTTTTCCTTTACATGAAAGTGGTGCGCTCAGAATCAATGGCAGCGATGGGAGGGAGGAATGAGGGGGAAAGAGGGAACAGCTGACACTAAGCAAAAGGAAAGAAACATACATATCACCTGATGTGGAAGAAATAACTGTATTGTCAAATCCCATAGAATTCACAAACTTTATAGACCATGATAAAGACAATTTGCCCCATGAGGGTTAGAATGTGTTTGTGACTTTAACTAAGTATCACTATCTCACAAGACTATGAACTTGGTGCAATTTATGTACTCACCTAATCACAATAAAAAAATTATGACTGGGGGAGGGAAAGGATAGTGGGACAACAATAAGGGAAGGGGTAACATTGACCAACAAGTAATATACTCATTGCCTTACTCATGTAACTGTAACCCCTCGGTATAGCATTTTACAATAAAATAAAATTTTAAAAAAAGTAGTGTGCTCTGAAATAAAGATATAAGATCTACCATAGTAACTATCCAAACCAGTGCCAAGGTGGTTTATTATCACTATTGAGTATTATATAGGGTATGTAATTGTGTGTGCTGTTCTTACAGCGTAAGAGGTACATTCACTCCAGATTCACCACAAAATCATGAGTGATTTGTTATCCTACTATGTTTCCCCAGCTGCCATGACCCCAGAGGGAGGAAGTGTTTAGCGCCTTTGCAGTCTTGCAGCACTGATATCATATATGCTGTCCATCCCTCTGAAATACCCACCTATGATGCAAGACTGTATACACTATATGGATTTGAGATGCTGTTCCCAGCTTCTATGACTTCCTTGAACCAGCCCCCATCCTCACCCGGAGCAAGTGTTCGGTGAAACAATGGATGTGTTATGAGAAAAGAGAAATGGCAGAAAGGGTCTAGTATGCCATAGGTGTTCCATAAATACTCCCCCACCACAGGCAAGGTAGTACAAGCAAACTTGGAACATATTGATCTGTAAAAGTTGTTCATCATCTCACCAAGGAGTCTGACAACTCATTCAACATTTCTGCCATTCCTACCCACAGCACCAGACAGAAGTGTCAATGGTTTACAGTGCAAACATGAGTGATCGACAGTCATACTAATCATTAAAAAATGGTTCAAGCTATGCGCTGGTAGTTGTGCCTCTAACCCTAGCTACTCAGGAAGCTGAGATATGAGGATTACAATTTGAAGCCAGCCCAAGCAGGAAAGTCTGTGAGACACTTATCTCCAATAAACTACTCAGAAAAAAGCTGGACGCGGCACTGTGGCTCAAGTGGTAGAGTGCTAACTTTGAACAAGAAAGTTTAGGGACAGCACCCAGGCACTGAGTTCAAGCCCCAGGACATCACACACACACACACACACACACACACACACTCTCTCTCTCTCTCTCTCTCTCTCTCTCACACACACACACACACACATAGTGCTGAAGCTTGAACTCAAGGGGCCTGGGTGTTGTTCTTTAGTTTTTTCTGCTCAAGGCCAGCATTTTACTACTCGAGCCACATCTTCACTTTCACCCTTTTGGTGGTCAGTTGAAGAAAAGAATCTCCAGTTAACTTTCTTGCCCCAGCGGAACCCTAACCTCAATCCTCAGATCTCAGCCTTCTGAGTAGTTAGGATTACAAGCATGAGCCATTGGCACTGGGCTCTCCATCATTTTTATATAAAAAAATAAAAATAAATCCAAACTAAGAAAAAGGTAGATTTCCCCTAAAATTTCCCTGTAGTAAGTAGTAGAACTCTAGTTCCAAATCCCCTGTGCCACCCCACACCATAAGCAGACCAGAAAGGAAACATAGTTCTACATTTTCCAAACTGAGGAGGTCTGAGGGGAAAATGTCTCTCAGACAGAAGTTGCAGGTGTCTGACATTCAGTGATCCTCAACAAGTTCTGTTGGTCAGTGGTTACAGTTCTGGAAGCTAGGAAGATTCCACCAGATTAGGGTTTAGAAACCAATGGAGGCAACATTCTCCAACATCTGGTTTCTATTGCCTGGGGGCACATCAGAATCTGTTGATTCCTCTTTGGTGTATAAAACAGAGTAACAAAATTAAACAAAACAAAGAAAATAATGGAGTTGCCTTACTCCATCACAGGGAAGCTATGAGGATGAACTGAATCTGGAAAGTGGTCCTTAAGTATAAGTGGAGGCTGCCACACACAGGAGAAGAAAGGAGGAGGAAGAAAAAAGGGGGAGACAGCCAGAGATCCCCTTTTCCAGACAATCCTGAGAAAGAAAAGAGAAGAGGGGCTGGTTCTCAAAAGAGCAGTGTTCCGCTCCCCCCCCCCTGCCCCC
Source organism: Dipodomys ordii (assembly GCF_000151885.1). NCBI lineage: Eukaryota > Metazoa > Chordata > Mammalia > Rodentia > Heteromyidae > Dipodomys > Dipodomys ordii. Next base: position 674,230 of record NW_012267430.1, read on the forward strand.
ACCGGCCCATGTAATATATATTGTAAACCACTGACCAGCACACAGCTGGGATCCCAGGTCAGGGTCAGGAATAGGAGTGGGTGTGGCTCCTCCCACTGTTACCCTGCTTATCCACAGCCCACTTTTTGCCCCATACCTGCAACTTTGGGGGAAATCCATCCTTTTTTTTAGTTTGGATTTATTTTTTATTTTAATTTTTTTTTAATTTTTTTACTCTAAAAACTGTCTCCACGAGTTCAGGTCCTGGTAGTCTTGAGATCTTAGTCCCTAAGGGTGTCACAGGTGACTCTCACCATAGAGGCTCTGTGGAGGTGGAAGCTGAGACTCACCTGGCCACATGAACTTCCCACGCCAGAGAATCAACCAACAAAAGGTCAGAATGCTGTGATTGAGCCCACCTGTCGGGGGAAATCAAGTCAGCTCCACATGGTGGAGCTAGAATGGAGGCTGCCAGGGAGTGCCTTGCAGGACTCCTAGACATCGTGATAGATTTCAGAGAGAAATGTGCACATCACTGAAGATGGAATTGATTGTAAAGACCAGATACCACAACAGGACCAGCTCCAAACACAAAATGGCAAGACTTGTATTTCTCCAATATCTTAAATAAACTTGCTTGTGTAGATTAATTTTTACAACCTTTTCCCATCCACCTAAGATGTGTTAACAACCGTGTTTGTCATATTTAAGGTACAAGATATTAAAGGAGGAGTGTGACATGGCTCTGAGTAGAAAGACCATCTGTCAAGGAAAGGAAAGGAACTCTGGGCATGTATATTTTGTGTTTTACTGCTTGTACTGAGGGGAGGAAACAGAACATGTTATCAGCTGGGTCTGAAATAGTTGCATGTTGGGCTTCATGAACATATGACTCATTTCTCTTTGTTGAATTAGGTTCGCAAAGATAGCTGGATGCAAATCCCTTTCTTCGCTGTTTTTAGTCGGGGTAGATCATAGGAAAATTGTGCCTGAATTTTGGGCCACACAAGTGCCGTGGTAGAAGTGGTAGGTATAAGCTGCAGGGGTAACAGGCATTGCTGTCCTACCTGTGCATTGCCACTTAACTGCTGACAGTCCTGCAGCTGCCCTACTTCTCCTGAAGCTTTTCCAGCTCCCAGCATAGCATGTTTGAGTCACTGAAAAAGGACACTGGCTGCAGTGCAGGAAGAAATGAGGAGCTTGTTATGAATGGACTTACATGCTGCCAGCATTCTTAGGCTGAGGCCTTACCTCCTATGTGAATATGTTAAGCCCTGGGCCTTTAAAGAGGCCAAATCAACAAACTTCAAGGGTAGACCCTAACCTGGTAGACTGGTGGCTTTGTAAGAAAGATAAAAGGGCTAGTGATGTAGTATGGTGATAGATTGCTTGCTTAGAATGCACAGGACCCTGAGTGTGATCCCCAGCATCACACACACACACACACACACACACACACACACCATAAATAATAAGTAGCTGGGCTCAGGTAGCTCATGCTGGTAATCCTAGCTACTAAGGAGGCTAATCTCTGAGGACCATAATTTGAAGCCAGGCCAGGCAGGAAAGTCCATGGGTCTTTTATCTCCAATTAACCACCAAAAAAGCCAGAAGTAGAGCTGTGGTTCAAGTGGTCCACTGTCAACCTTGAGTGAAAAAGTTAAGGGATTGTGCCCAGGCCCTAATTCAAGCCCTAGTACCAGCACAAAATAAATCATTGGATAAATAAATAAATGAATGAGGAAGAGCCAGTAAGAGAGAGGTGACCTTATAAAAATAGCATGTAAGGACACTGAGAAGGGAGCCAAAGAGGCCTCAGGAATAAACAGTCCTGCCAGTATCTTGTTCTTGGCTTCCAACCTCCAGAAATGTGAATGATCATTTTCTGTCACTTATGCCAGTTTGGGATTTTTTTTTTTTACTATTGCAGCCAGAGTAGACTAATAGAGCCTAACATAGGTCCCAGCTCTTGCATAAAGATCCCAGACTGTACTTGATATTCCCTACTATGTTCATTTCTACTCCAAATACGGTGGCTTTCAAGCTCCAGCAACTGGGAGTCAAGCCTTCTAGAGACCACTAACCTTCCACAATGACAGAAGGTCATGTCTGGTAACAAATGCCAAGGTCAGCTTCCTGTAAACCTGGCTGATGGCATAGGTCCATGTAGATTAAAACTGAGCTGCCTTAGAGGGAAGTACCAGCTAAGGATATGGCCTATAGACATGTGTTGTATGTCTCACTTCCAGCTTGGGCAAGAAAGAGCCAGCCTGTCACCAAGACTCTTCCCAGCCAGCTCCAGGAGAGAGAGCAGGAGGAAAGTGATGTGAGCAGATAGGGCTAGACCTGCACCAAATTTGCTGAGCAGATGCTCAGCACTGAAAGCTTCTGGGCCCTGAGAGAACAAAATAACAGCACCTGTGCACTAAGCAGCAGAGCCATAGCATAAAGTACAGCCCCTAGAGCCAACTGCTACCTTTCATTTAACAAAGCCCAGAGTCTACCTCTTCCAGGGATTGGAAAGCACAGCCTTGAGTCACTAAGGGGTTAAACTACTGATGGTTTTCCTCCTCTTTCACGAGTACCTTCATCATCTTTCCCTATGGGTCTTGTCTTCAGAAGGTTCAAGGACTTGGGCAGACTCACCTCGGACACAGGGTCTCCGAGATCTTGCCGCAGTCCCACGTCAGCTCCTTTACCTTCTCTGGACCATTTCCTGTGAAGCACAGGGTGAAATGTGCTTATAGATACCCATTTGGCCAGAGGAGGCTCGGAGGGCTTGGTGGAGTGGGACTATTCACAATGCTAGAAAGACCATGCCAAGTACACTGATCCAGACATTAGAAGTGAGTTTCTGAGCTAGGAATATAGCTCTAGCAAGATTCTAAATTCTTTCCCCAGCACCAGGAAAGAAAAAAAAAATAAAGTTTCTTAAGGAAATGGTGCTTCCCTGGCCCTCTCTCCCAGCCAGCTTTGCTCCTGCTGCTCTCCTGAGAGGCAGCAGAAAACATCATGCTCCTAATCAGTCTGGGATGCTGACCTCCTTCTCAGAGGATGCTCTTCATGGGCAGAGGTTTCTGGGTCCAGGATGAGGTGATTGTGCTATCCTTGGATGCCTGTGCTGATTTCTACCCATGCAGTTTCCTTCCATATTGAATCACTAAATGAACACTTCCCTTAAATAATTATAGAGCATTTCCTGTCACCTGTCTCTGCATAACTGTGTGGTCTCACTACTCCCTGGAGATGCCCTGGAAGCATAATATCATTGTTCTCATTTTCCAGGAACACAGCTAGAGAACAGTAGCATTGGAATTTGAACCCCTGTCAATGACAAGAGCAGTGTGCTATACTTACCACTCTACCACTTATGCCACTCTTCCACTTCTGGTTTTCCCCTCACTTCCTCCCGCCCCCCCCTCCAGGCTGATTAATTGGAGATAAGACTCTCATGGACTTTCTGCATAGGCTGGCTTCAGACCTCAATCCTCAGATCTCAGTTTCCTAAGTAACTTGGATTACAACTGTGAGCCTCCAGTACCTGGCTTGTCTGGCTGTTTTGTGTGGAGCAAAAGCACTGGTTGGTTCTGATTTGGTAAACTCTTCCTTGTTTCATTTAAGAGGGGTTTAGTTTATTTTTTTGAGGGGGGGGTCCGGTCGTGGGGCCTGAACTCTGGGCCTGGGCGCTGTCCCTCAGCTCTTCAGCTCAAGGCTAGCACTCTACCACTTGAGCCACAGCACCACTTCTGGCTTTTTTCTTTTTGCTTATGTGGTGCTGAGGAATTGAACCCAGGGCCTCAGGCATGCAAGGCAAGCGCTCTACCACTGAGCCACCTTCCCAGCCCCAAGAAATAGATTTCACAGAGTGGAAAATAAGAAGAGGACTCCGTAGGACAGAAAGATTGGGATCTATGCCAGTCCACGGGTGCCAGTCAGAGGCCCCAGTCCACTTTGGACGAGAATGATTAACTTACAGAGTTTGAGAAAGAGTAAAATGAAGGGCTCCCCGTGGCAGGAGTTCCTGGGGAGAGCCTGTGTGCTATTCCTGCCGAGGTTCACCTGCCTCTCCCTGAACACTTCTAGCTGGAGGAGCTCCTCCAGAGGGTCAGCTCTCATGGGCTGGATTGGTAGAAAGCCTTTCTGCCGGCCAAGTCTCCCAGAGACCTCTCAGATCTCACACCTTTAGCCTCCTCTGTCCTCAGAGACCACTTGGTGACTCCAGGCCAATCATCTTCTGGATATTTGCAGGCAGGCAACGGAGTCCCGCCAACAGTCTAGTGTTTGTTTGGAGTCTATGGCCCTGGCACCTATCATTACCTCCTCCCTACCCTCAGAATGTTCGGGCAGAGTTTAAAATTTAAAGTTAATTAAATTTACATATGGAATTGCATAACCTCTACCATGCTTAAATAACTAAGCAATCATCATCATCATCATCATCATCATCATCACCATCATCATCACCATCACCATCATCCCACCACCCAGTCTGTCATCTGAGTAGCACCTCACATCCTTCAGAGCATTCTGCTGTTTGTTATTTCACATGTTCCCCCCAGTGTCTAGAGAGCTATCCCAGTGAGAAACTATTATTTTCATGTCACAGAAGAGGAAGGAAGACACCAGAAAGTCGAAGACTGTCCAAACTCACCTGCAGGTGAGTGGTAGGAACTAGAACTATAACATTAGGAGCTCCACTTCCATGGTTGGTGAGTGCTCTTTCTACTGCTCATTATCAGAACTAATGCCAAGTTGTATTTTGTTTTGTCTAATTCTCTCTTTTTTGTAAATATTTGTATTGCTATTATAAAAGTGGGATTACAGAGGGATTACAGTCACATTAACTCAGGTAAAGAGTACATTTCTTTTTGGACAATGTCACTCCTTCCCTCCCTCCCTCCCTCTCTTCCTTCCTTCCTTCCTTCCTTCCTTTCTTTATTTCTTTCTTTCTCTCTCTCTTTCTTTCTGTCTTTTCCTTTTTCTTTTCGGTGGTGGTTCTGGGATTTGAATGCAGGACCTTGTGATTTCTAGGCAAGTGCTTTGCCACTGAGCTATGCACCCCCAACCCTTTTATCCATTTCTGAGAATACACATCCTTGTGTTACAAGGATGATAATCACATTACACACAATTATCTGCCAATGACTGTTGGCAACCACTGTAAAACTGGTTGAAAATTGTGGAACAACTATCATTGGAATTCTACACAGCTTTTAGCACCAAGTAGTGTATCCACAGGAGACATGTGCATGCTGTTTGGCTGATCCACAGAGTGGTAAAAGAAACGACATCTCAACTCTGGTAGCTAGCAGGATTCATCTTCTTGCAGGCTGTCAAATTAAAGGCGTCGAGTAGCCTTCAGTTTCTTACCATGAGGTCCTCCCCTCAGGCCAGCAAGCAACACAATGAGAGAGCACATTAGCAATATGGAAGTTACAGCCCTCTGTAGAGTAATCAGGGAGTATTCGGTGCCTTTGTGCAAGGAAAACAATGCCCCAAAACAAAGCCCTGTGGAGCTAGTGGTCATGGGGACCATTAGAGACTATCCTCATAGGGTCGGTCAGTTTTTTTCCAGAAAAAGCTAGAGAATTCCTCTTTTGAGATTTATAGATCAGACAGTATTTGTTATAACTACTCAGCTCTGCTTTTGTAATATAAAAGCAGGCTCTATGAATCCATATATAGACAACTGAATGTATTCAAATAAAACTTTATGAACATTAACATTTGAATTTCATATAATTTTATATAATTTTCACATGTCATAAAATACTATGCAAGTTTATATGTTTTGCCACTTAAAAATACAAAAAAATATTTTTTAAGCTGGCAGACTATACAAAAACAAGTAGTAAGCTAGATCTGGCCCGTAGGCATATAGCCTGTCAAACTCTACTGATTTATCAGTTAGAAAAATGCAGTTTCTGCTTTTCAAGATTTCTTATTTCAAGTTACACTAGAATAGGAAAAGTTGGGCAGGAGCTGTGCATGGAATCAACTTCTGCTGAGTAAGACTGTTCAGTTTAGAAACTATGTAACTGTTGGGTTCTTTATTTTATTTACAGGGGAGCAGCACTGGGGTTTGAACTCATAGCTTGAGCTTGTTCAGAAGACACACTACCAAGGGAGTTGCATCCAGTCTCTAGCTTTAGCTTTAATTATCTTTCACATAGGATGACAGTTTTCACAGAAACCAGACTGCATTGACATCCTATTTACACTTCCCACACTATTAGTTGACATGAGGTCTCAACTAATACAGACATTTTGCTCATGCTAGCCTCTGAGATTCTGCCAATACAAGCCTTCTGAGTAGCTAGGAGTATAAATGTGAGCCACCATGCCCAGTAACTCTTGATCATTTTAAAGGTGATAGCTATTCTCTACATTCACTGAATCTTAAGTCCCTCCTCAACTTTACCACAGTAGGTTAAGAATGTGAAAAGATTTATCCTAAACTGACTGGTTCAGGGGCTAGAAAGTGACCTTTGATCAGAACAAACAGGCCCCAGGGGAAGACACCCAGGTCCAAGTGCAAGGGCCTAGGTAAGTGCCCCCCACCCCCCACTACCAAGGATGGGGTTGGATATCCAGCATCTTAACTCCCAGTCCACCATCTTCCTGTCTTACTCTTGTTCATTCCATGTACACGTGTGTGTGTGTGTGTGTGTGTGTGTGTGTGTGTGTGTTCTCCACTTACCTCTGATCTCACCTCCAATCCATCAGGCTGATCTGGTGCATACAGAGACGGGCAGAATAATTTCCTGTCTCTTCTTTCTTCTCATGTCTGTTATCTCTTCTCAATTTTGCCAGTAAGATGTTTTAAAGAATAAATCCAGGCAGGATGTGTGCCTATAATCCTAGCTACTCAGGAGGCTGAGATCTGAGGATCACAGTTCAAAGTTAGCCTGGGCAGGAAAGTCCATGAGACTCTTATCTTCAATTAATCACCAGAAAACCAGAAGTGGTGCTGTGTCTCAATTGGTAGAGCTCCCACCTTGAGCTGAAGAGCTCAGGGACAGGGCCTAGCCAAGTTCAAGCTACACAACTGACAAAAAAGAATAAATTAATGTTTATAGGCAATATTGTTATTGCTGCTGTGATATGAAATCAGAGAGGGAGAGGTTCTCATGGAGTCCAAATGAAACCCAATCAGGGATCTATCAAGAAAGCATTTGCAAATTCCTCTCCTATAGAAATGTTTCTTTCCTTCCTACCTGCCTTCTTTCCTCTCTCTCTCCCTTCTTCCTTCTCCCCTCACTCCTCCCGCCTCCCCCCTCCCCCACAACCTCCTGACCCAGGCTGGCCTCAATCCCAGGATCCTCCTGCTTCCACCTCTTAATTGCTTGGTTACTTTGGCACAATACCTAAGATATGTCCTGATTTCATTCATTTGTGTATGTGTGTACATGTATTGTTTTGTGTAGTTAAATCACATGTATAGCTTCATCACAGTAAACCAGAATCACTCTATCATCATGGGGCTTTCTCACACTACCCCTTTCCCAACCAACCCCTGACCCCTGTGTGTGTGTGTGTGTGTGTGTGTGTGGCCCTGGGGTTTGAACTCAGGGCCTGAGCACTGTCCCTGTGGTTTTGTGCTGAAGGTTAGCACTGTACCATTGAGCCACAGCTGCACTTCTGGCTTTTCGATAGTTAATTGGAAATAAGTCTCATGGACTTTCTTACCCAGGCTGATACCACAATCCTCAGATCTCAGCCTTCTGAGTAGATAAGATTACAGGTGTGAGCTACCAGCGCCCATAAATATATAAGCTCTTGAATTTGGCTCCCTGTTTTCACTAAGCTTCATTCTGAAAAGCATGAAGTTCTTCTGAAAACCCATGGATATCTTATGTATCAATAGTGTGTACTTTTTCATTGCTCAGTAATATTGATAGGATAGACATAGTATAGTTGGCTTAATCATTTACCCAGTGCAAAAAACTTGGGTTTCAATTATTCCTTATAGAAGTAAAAAATTAAGCCAGGTATACTGGTGCCCACGTGGGAAGCTAAGTCAAAAGGGTTTCAAGTTCAGAATCCCCCTGGGCTATATAGCAAAGCCCTTTTTTAAAAAAATGAGTAATATGTTTTCTTAGCATCAGTGAACAATTCTTGTCTTACTTTGGAATTGTTCTTTCTCTTATTAACATGTAACATGGACAATGATTCACAGATGATTTATTATAGGGCTGTTACATACATCATTTCATTGGAGGTTATTAGCACCTAGGCAGTATTCAGATTGGTGTTCTCATTTATGGATGAGCAGGACTGTTTTGTTTTTGTTTTTAACTCCAAATCTTCTGTCTTTCCCTTTGCACCAATGCCACGTGCTTGAGGAACTGTTTGAAAATCCAAAATCAACTTAAATGTATCCCACTGTCCAGACTGAATTCTGTTCCCTCCTCTAGGGGGAGCTGTTACCCCCTCCAGCGCCAGCCAACTCCAAGAGGCTAATTAGCACTGCTTTAAAAAACTCAAAAAACTCAAGATGGACTAAGAGAGAAAAATGATTCTGCTAGTTGTTGCTCATTTGCGGATGTTTTTCCTGTAAAACCACATCAAAGCAAGGAAGCCCACCATGGACTTGGCCGGAAACCAAAGCTCACTGGCCAATCTGAGAAACAACAAGTTCTATCAGGCAGAAAACTATTTTATCTTCTGGGCCCAGATTCCTTGCTTTGAGCTGGTGGAGGTGGAGCATCCCCCTTGTAGTAAAGCTCTTCCTGAGCCCCCAGTTGGCTTAGGAGGCCCTCTGTGGGGGAGCCTCATCCTGCACAGGCCTGACTGGGAGGGGAGCAAATCCCAGATGGTCATTGAGTCTCTAGCAGGTGCAGGGCTTTGGGGAGTAGTCTCATCACATTGCAGGGCCTGAAAAAGTTAAAATGCCTTTTAATCTTCTTGAAAGGCATCATGGGACATAGGTTATTATTGATTTTTTAATTGTGCCAGTCCTGGGGCTTGAAATCTCAGAGTCTGGGTACTTGCTGTCCCTGAGCTTTTATACTCAAGGCTAGTTCACTACTACTTGAGCCACACATGCACTTTTAATGCTTTTGGTGGTTAATTGGAAATAAGGGTCTCGTGGACTTTCCTGCCCAGGCTGGCTTTGAACTGAGATCCTTAGATCTCAGCCTCCTGAGTAGCTAGAGTTACAGGTGTAAGCCACTGGTGCCAGGGCCCAAACCTTGAATTAATTAATTAATTGATTAATTTAGATCATGGAGCTTGAACTCGGGGTCTGGGCACTGTCCCTGAGCTCTTTTGCTCAAGGCTAGCACTCTATCACTTTGAGCCACAGCGCCACTTCCAGTTTTCTGGTGGTTAATTGGAAATAAGAATCTCACGGCCAGGCGCCGGTGGCTCACGTCTGTAATCCTAGCTACTCAGGAGGTTGAGATCTGAGGAACTTGGTTCAAAGCCAGCCTGGGCAATAAAGTCTATGAACTCTTATCTCCAATAAACCACTAGAAAACTGGACGTGGTGCTGTGGCTCAAGCAGTAGAGTGCTTGCCTTGAGTTGAAGAGCACAGGGACAGCACCCAAGCCCCGAATTCAAGCCCCACAGACTTTCCTGCCCAGGCTGGCTTTGAACTGAGATCCTCAGATCTCAGCCTTCTGGGTAGCTAGGATTAGAGGCGTGAGCCACTAGCACCCAGTAAATATTTTTATTGGGGGTTTTTGGCCAGGAGCCTAGATTAGATCTGAAAGAAGGGAGGGGGGTGGAGGAGGAGGGAGGAATGGGGCAGAAGATTGCTGGGGGACAGAAGGACATTTCAGCATGAGGGAAACCTGACTACATATGCTCCCCTTTCTCCAGGTGCAACTGCGGTCAGTGCTGTCTCCTTGGCTAGAGGAGGCAGGTGTTCCTTGGTGGTGAGGTCCATGGCTTCTTTATACCCCAAGTGTCTGGCACTTTACCAGGCACACTGTTAAGTACCAATGCTCTCTGAGTGAATGAATGAGTGTTAGGTGGCTCACTGTACTTGTGATGGAGATTTGTTGGGGAGCTCTCAGCTGTGAAGGTGACTCAATTTTTCATAAAATTTTAGAAAAATCACCTTGTCAGCCTGTGTAAGTCTCTGCAGCAAGACTGTGGGTTTAGGTTGGAGTCTTCTTGGTCTCAGAGCACAAGGCAAGCAAGTCCCTTCCATCCTTCCTCCTCCCCAGGTTTATCTCTTGTCCTGGAGATAAAGGCTCCATGCCATGCTCTCTGAATTATAGACTAAGTGAGGCAGTGACTTCACACGCACTGTTCCTTACAGAGACTTTCGGACTTGATAAATGTTATCACCACGTGTTAATTCATTCCATGAAGAGTCGTTGAGGACTTTGGGGGTGTAGATATTTGCCAGTTCTCAAGCCTTGATTCTCTTCCTATGCTGGAAGGACTCTCGAGTTGTGAATTTGAGTGAGAAAAGGCCATCACACACTGAGACAGAATTCAAACAAAGCACTTACCCTGCCTTTCTGCTAGTCAGAGTGCTGTGAGGGCCCAAATACTTCAATCACATGCCCCCACCCTTCTGACCTCAATGGAAGGCCAACCACACTTGTCCCACATTATAGCTACCAGTTTCTTAGAGGCCAAACACCTCCCAGGGAAGGCAGGGCGGGGCAGGAGTCACTTCAGAAAGTGAAATCCAGAAAGCACACAGCAGACCAAAGGACCCCTCCTTCCCCTCTGCCCCGAGTCCAGTAGCTGCAACCCATCCTGTCCTAAGAGTTGAGTCTACTTTCTAGGAGACCCAAGTCAGGAGCAGAGCCTTTGATCAACAAGCACACTCCTTGATTCAATCTTTCAGGCTCTGGATAATTCTATAGTAAAGGCTAGAGGACACTTAAGAACTTTCTTTCCGTGCCAAATTTTTTCCTGAATATTATAAACTCTTACGACTGTTTCACAGGCGATGGGAAGTTGGAATCATAATGAAGAAGTTAGAAATCTAGACCCCAGAATATAAGAAGCCATGGTTTGGCTCTGAAACTTACTAGCTTTACAACTTTGGCATGTGGTGAGTTCAGTTCACTAAGGATGGGAGACTGTGGAGTCAGGAGAGAAGAGGAGGAACAACAGAGAGAGGCTGACTCCAAGAATCACAATGCATGCCTGGCTGAGGGTTGTGGGGGGGTGGGGGAAGGGATTCAATTTACTCTGTGGAGTCCTGAGGGCAGAAGAGGCCAAGGGAGGGAACTTCTCGGTGACAGACTTGGCCTCATTCATACAAGACTTTCTCAGAATAATCCAAAGGTATGCCAGAGTTGCTCAGAGGAAAGCAAGTCTCCAGTAAGAGAAGGTTTTAAGCCCAGGCTGGAAAACTATTAGAAGATGTAACTAGATGTCATACAAGCAATGAAACCTCCTTTTTTAAATGAAATACTCTGAAATGAAATCACAGCCAACGCTGAGAGAGATCCAAAAGGCTTACTTACGCATGCGCAGGACACCCACTTGGTATGAACACATACAGCCACTGAATAAATACAGTAAATATATGTCAATCCCCAAACCTGGAAGCCAGCTTATTCAGTGCCAGCAATCAAAACAGAGTTGTGAGTAGGAGTGGGGCCATGGAGCCCTTGTCAGCACTCAGGGACAGTGCTTTGAAAAGCTTCATCTGTCCCAGAATGAATTCTTTTTTTTAAATATATTTTTAAATTTTTATTTTATTGTAAAGATCCTGTATCGGGGGGTTACAGTTACATGAGTAAGGTAATGAGTACATTCCTTGTCCAACATTGTCACCCCCTCCTTTGTTTTTCTCCTACTATCTCTTCCTCCCCCCCCACTCCCTCACCCCCCACACCCCCACACACCCCCACCCCCCGCCACCAGAAGTTGTAAAGTCTGTAACAGGCCAAGGCAGCGCTGTTGTTGTGAAGCAGAAGCAAGGCCCCCAACCAGCACCCCTAAAGTTCCTTCAGGGACTCTGAGGACCACAGCACATCATGGAGCCCTGTCTGAGTCAGGATTCCTTCTCTGGGGCTGCATGAGGGTTCTTTCCATCTTTACATGCAGTTTCTACTGTGGTAGTCTTTCCTTCTAATTTGCTTGGCAATCTGTTCCATATGTTATCTTAACTCTCGCTGCCTTTCTTGGGGCATCTCTATTATTCTTATATGACAGATGAGAGAATGGGTAAATTGTGTGTGTGTGTGTGTGTGTGTGTGTGTGTGTGTGTGTGTGTGTGTGCTGGTTTGGAGGGCTCTTTTTTTTTTCAAGGCTCTTTTGACTTCTCTGTTAACAGCTGGTGCTCTACTACTGGAGTCATTTGAGCATTTTGCTGGTCAATTAATTGGAAATGGAGTCTCCTAGACTAGCTTCCAGTCTCAGTCTTCAGGTGTGAGCTATCAGCACCTGACTAAAACATTTTTTTTTGCTCATTTTGTTGTGGTTTTTAACTTACAAAGAGAAAAGATTTATTTGCCTCACAGTTATCTGAATCCAGAACCCATTGGTTTGACCTCTGATGTGACAATGGGCGGAGGGCAGCAAAGGGGAAAGGACCATTCAATTTTTCCTAGAGACTTTCTAAGATGAAAAAATGGACAAAAGAGAAAGTAACCAATATCAAGTCTCAGCCACCATCCAGTCATAGTCTGTGTGGGTGATCTCCTTTACTTGAAACAAATCCAGTGATGATACTATTTTATCCATAAATGTTTCCTTATCTTCTATCCATCTAGTTAATACATCTATTTTTGCTGGTCCTTGGGTTTGAACTCAGGGCACTGTCTCTGAGCTTCTTTTACTCAAGGCTAGCATTCTACCATGTGAGCCACAGCTCTATTTCCAGCATTTCTGGCAGTTAACTGATGATAAGAGTCTTACAGACTTTCCTACCTGAACTGGCTTCCAACCATAATTCTCATATCTCAACCTTCTGAGTAGTGAGGATTACAGGCATGAACCACAAGTGTCTAGCTTCCACATATATGTATTTTTTTAATTAATTTTTTTTGGTCAGTCGTGGGGGCTGAACTCTGGGCCTAGGCGTTGTCCCTCAGCTCTTCAGCTCAAGGCTAATGTCCTACTACTTGAGCCACAGTACCACTTCTGGGGCTTTTTTCTGCTTATGTGGTGCTGAGGAATCGAACCCAGGGTCTCATGCATGCAGGGCAAGCACTCTACCACTGAGCCACCTTCCCAGCCTTCACATATATTTTTAAAGGTGAGGATTCTCTCTCTCTCTTACACACACACACACACACACACACACACACACACACATACATACCCAGAGCCACAGTGCCCACAAAATTAAATATAACTCTTTAATATTATCATATGTCTGGTTAATGCTCACATTTCCAAATTGGTAACTGCATATCTTTTCCCATTAAAAATATAGAAATAAAAATCAAGAAATAACACAGCAATTTGTTAGTTAAGGCATTTTGTGGTTGGTTTTTATGCCAGTCCTGGCGCTTGAACTCAGGGCCTGGCCATTGTCCTAAGCTAGCACTCTACCACTTGAACCACACCTCCACTTTTGGCTTTTTTTTAGTTTTATTGGAGATAAGAACCTCACAGACTATGCTAGCTGGCTTTGAACTTGGCTTTGAACCACAATCCTCAGATCTCAGTTTCCTGAGTAGCTAGGATTACTTGTGTAAGTCTCTAGTGCCAGCCTGTTGGTAAGTTTTAAAATAAAACTCTGTGATACCTCCATGGGCATCACCAACCTATGGCAAATATTCAGAAGTACAAGATTGAACTACATTTCTATTGTAATTCACTGTTTCTTGTATCCTAAGTATTTCTTCTATATCATATCAATCTTCATGAATCCGAAAAAGAAAAATTTCTTTTTGAATCAACATATAATGATTATATAGTTATGTGATACCATGTGATGTTTCATATATGTTCATATTGTGGTATGTTTATCACCTCACATACTTAGATGTTGAAATATACATATTATTAACTCTAGTCAGCAACTGTGTAATCTCTAAAACTTACTCCTCCCTACAATTGAAATGTTTTACCCTTTGGACATTTTCTTACCTCTCCCTACCCACTCTCAGCTGTTAATAACCATCCTCTGCTATCAGTTAGACATTTTTCAGAATCCACATATAAATGAAATCTTTATGTGCCTATAGGTTTAAGTGTCTTTGTATGCCTAAATTATTTTTATTAGCATAATATCCTTAGATTCGTCCAAGTTGTTGGCAATGAATTTCCTTTTTTGCCAGTCTTGGGGCTTCAACTCAGGGCCTGGATACTGTCCCTGAGCTTCTTCTGCTCAAGGCTAGCAGTCTACCACTTGAGCCACAGAGCCACTTCCAGCCTTTTCTGTTTATGTGGTACTGAGAAATGGAAATCGGGGCTTCATGCATGCTAGGCAAGCACTCTACCACTAAGCCACATTCCCAGCCCAGAATTTCCTTCTTTTTAAGGCTATATAGTATTCTATTGTGTTTCTTCCACATTTTTTTCATTCATTTGTCTATCCACTTATCTATCAGTGGGCACTTGGGCTTATTTTACATTTTGGCCATTGCACTGGACATGAGAGAAAATATCCCTTTCATACGCTGATTCCAATCCCTTGGATATGTTCCCAGAAGTGATTCTAATCATATGATAGGCTTAGAGGAAGGTTTAAAATAAAAATCTGGTTATGTACTTGTAAGCCATGTCTCAATCATACAACTACAAAGCCATATCACCTCCAAATGAAGAAAGACCTTTGGCTTCTAAAAAGTTAGGAGCAGGAGCTGAGTTGTAGCTTAATGGTGAAGTGCTTTCCTAACACATGCAAGGCTCTGGATTTAATCCTCAACACTGAAAAAAAAGAGAAAAGAATAGGAAAGAAAAGAAATAAGTTAGGAGAATGATCTGAACAAAATGAGATAATCAATTGCTAATAATAACAATAGAGTACTACATGAATATTGCAAAATAGGAAATTGTTTCTCCTTTGCTATATATACTTAACTGGCAACACAAATAAAATATACAAGTGGATTTGATGTTGCACTTGATAGCAAAGATCAAGACCGCTACCTTGGCCTTACAATCAAGTGGAAAAATAGTTTTAGGTTATTGCCAAAAGAATTACTTCAAGCCAAGTGTGATGGTACATGCCTATAACACCAACACTCAGAATGCTGATGCAGGAAGATCTCCAGATGGAGACCACACTGATCTACATAGCAAGACTCTGTCTTCAAAAGCAAACAAGTAAATCCAATTAAAAACCTTCCTATAGATCATACTTCACATGAACACATATAGAGTGCATATTTAGTTAGCTATTAACAAAACTTAGTTTTACTTCTAGAATTTCACAATTCTATTCTAAACATAGAAATCTCCCTTTGATAATTCCTTGCTACAGGAGGCCATGTTTGGTTGCTTGGTGTACTCCAAGAACAGCCTTAGTCTTTTAACCATTTTACTGTTACTCAACACATTTTACTCATTAGAAGCAATTCACCGTGATGTAACCTGGGGGAGGGGGTCATTGCCTGGGAAGCTGTGGGAGGGAAATGGGCCCATGGGGTCTGAGACAGCAGAAGGAGGCCTTCCTATCTGCCTCTTCCTAAATGTGAGCACTGAGGCAGGTTCCTCAGCCTCATCAGGTGTCCGCTGACTTGAGCATATGGGCAGACCCCCTAAGCCCCCTTCTTAGGGGAGGAGTCAGTAGTTCTAATATACCAGGAGGCAGCATGAAGGAGCAGCCCACAGCGCGTAGGGCTTTCTTACTGCTCTGAGTTTCTCCTTCATGGCCCCTGAAACCTGTTTCCCTGACTACCAGAGTGCATGGGGAGCCCTATTTCCTTCATTTGTCATCTGGCTTCTCCAGGACTTTGACAGCAACTGACCATCTCTTTTCCAACCCCTTACTTGTGCTATCATAACTTAAAATACATAGACAGACTCCAGCAATCCTCTCTCTCTCTCTCTCTCTCTCTCTCTCTCTCTTTCATGCTCTCTTTTTCTGTCTCTGTCTCTCTGTCTCTATCTGTTTCTGTGTGTATGTCAGTGTCTGTTCTGTGTATCTGTGTGTGTGTGTCTGTCTGTCTGTCTGTCTGTCTCTCTCTCTCTCTCTCTCTCTCTCACACACACACACACACACACACACTCTTCCAGCTGTTGGGGGTTCTGCCACAGACAGCTCTCAGCCTCAACCCTGGTAGAAATTGTCTCAGCTACACAACATCATCTAACCAGGGTCCACCTTGTGCAGAAGCACACAACCAATGCCTGGCTGACCCTTGCTAAACGCTACTTCCTTTCTAGGAAGACCATCTAGATTCCCCATTCTTTGTTGCCCACCCATTCACTCACTCAACTGCCCTGCCTCACCCCACTGAGCAGCTCTGTTCTTCCCATGGGGTGTATATGTTTGTGTGCATGCATGCATGTGTGAGTATGAAGATATTGCGTGCATGTGTGTGTGTGTGTGTGTGTGTGTGTGTGTGTGTGTAAAGATATTGGAGCTTGAACTCAAGGCCTGAGTGCTCTCCTTTAGCTCAAAGCTAGTGCTTTATCACTTGAGCCACAGCTCCTCTTCCAGCTTTGTGGTGATTAATTGAAAATGAATCTCCTGGACCTTTCCCCACTCATGCTTGCTTTGAACCACGATCCTCAGATCACAGCCTCCTGAGTAGCTAGGATTACAGAAGTGCGCCACCAGTGCCAGGCTTCCCACATTGTTTTCCAAAAGACTCCCAAGTCCAAACCTTCCTTCAACCTTTCTACGCCCAAGCTGCTGTTTTGTTTTGAGTATTTTTCCACCTCCTTGGGGAAAGGAAAAGAGGGAGAACCCCAGAAGAGAGGCAGGGCAGGAAACATCCCAAAGAATGGGGAAAACATACCAGTGCATTTTATAAAGCCCGCTCTAGGTGGCCAAAGGGATTTAATCTGCCTTGTTTTAGAAAAGAAGAGCTACTTCTCCCTCTAGGCTGTAAAATTATACGGGGGCTTCATTTTCCTTTTGCTCCTTTGCTTTCCTATGTTGCCAGAAATGATCATTTTTAATTAATTTATAAAGAACAAATTACTGCAGAGAACAAAACTAAAATCATCTTAAAACATTTTAAAAACCATATTTAAGAAGGAAGGGAGACCATAGGCTGGAGGTCTTGACTCTGCCCTCCTCCAGCCCCTCCCTCTCCTTAGCTCCCCACTCCTTTGCCCCCAGCAGTCCAGTCCTGGGTGGCAGTGGGCAGAGGAAGTAGGGCTGGAGCTCAGAGGCAGCTCAAAGCCCAGGATTTCTGGCTGAACAGATCCTTCCATTCTTAGCTTCCAACCCCAAATCCCATGCTTACTTAACTTCACAGCTTCTACTTTTAACCTGCCAAATGCCACTAAATCTGCAAATTAAACCTCTGATTACAGAATTTCTTTTGATGTTAAAAAGGTGGGGATTTTTAAATGTAATTATTCATACACTAAGATTTTAATTGTGCTTCTTCTCTCTCTCCCCTCTCTCTCCCTCCTCTCCTCTCTCTCTCTTTCTCTCTCCTCTTTTTTTTTTCCTTCAGGTGAGGTGATTCCCCTTCATTGGGCCTGTCAGGGCAGCACCAGGCCCCTGGTGCAGGAAGGAGCCTGCAGGAGTTTGCCCATTTAGATGCTTCATTTCAGGGAGGTGGGAAGGGGCTGGGCTAGCAGCTGGCCATCCCAGGCCGACACCTGGAACCCCCCCCCTGCTCAAGACCCCACCTCAGCAACAAGTAACAGCCAAGTGCAAAGCCACAGCTTCGGATCCCCCCTAGGGAGCAGCCTTGCTGCAAGGAGCTGTGGGAAAAGTCTGGCTCATCCATTCCTCTCTCCCCTCTCCAAAGATCAGACAGATCTCCTTGGTTTTCAAATTGTCATCAAATAGAGAGCTGGATATGGCAGTTCCACCTGTAAGCCCCAAACTCAAGAAGAGACTGAAGGGGAGTTCAAGGCCAGCTTGGGCTACATAGTGAGTTTGAGGATTTAGTATGGACTACATAAGGAGAACTGGTTTGCTTTTGTTTTTAAGCAAACTTTTTAGAATTCTAGTAGTTGTAAAATAAATATAAAATTCATTGTGCTAGCCATTTTAAGGCATATCGCTGTGCAGCCGTCACCACCATCCAGCTGTGGAATATTTTCATGCTCCACACTGAAACTCTACCATAAACAAGAACACCCCGCCACCCCCGCTTCCCTCCCCTCTGGTACCAGCCATGTCCAGCTCTGTGAATGCACCCTGTCGTTCTCGGTGCCTCACTTAAGCAGAATCATGCAGTATTTGTTCTTTCATGTCTGCCTTTTTCCCTCAAAGTTCCACCATGTTAGAAATGTCTTCTTTTTTAAGACTGAATATTATTCTACTCTATACACATATACTCAACGAATTTTATCTTTCATCCATTGATAGACACTTCCGTTGCTTCTATCTTTTGGCTATAGTGAATAACACTGATAGGAACATGAATGTATACATATCCGTTCGAGTCCCTGCTTTTAATTATTTGTACACATACCTAGAAAGTGAGTAAGCACAAACTGATCACCATTTTTATTAATAGTATTAGAAGTACTAGGTTTGAACTCAGGGCCTTCTGCTTACTGGGTAGGCATACTACCACTTGAGCCATGCCCCCAAGCCATTTTGCCTATATTATTTTTCAAATAGGATCTCATGTTTATGCCCACGCCAGCCTGAAACACAATCCTATTTATGCTGAATAGCTGGAATGATTGATAGGTATGTACCACCTCACCCAGCTTTCTTCTTGATCTAGATGAGGTACTGTGAACTTCTTCCCAAGGGTTGGCCTCAAACTATGATCCTCCTGATCTCTGCCTTCTGAGTAACCAACATTATAGAAGTAAGTCACTGCATCCTGCGCAGATTGATACTTTAAATGTAAAAGTTAAACCATTTTATTTCACTGTTTAGAATAAAACTCAAGACCCTCTTGGAGTCTACCAGGGCCTGTGTGATGGGGTCAAATAAGGAACTCAACCCATCCCCCTGTCCTTAAGTACACAGCTACGGCCAAGCTTCCCTCCTTTGGTTGCCTCCAATACCCCATGTCTTTCCCTCCTGACGGCTTCCCCCTGGAATGTCCTTATGTATGGTTCTCTAATTTATCAGAGCCCCAATCACCACAGGGAAAGCTGGTCCTGCCCTCTATCCCATCTCCATCACATGTTCACCCTCTGTGTGCATGCCTTCACAGCCTTAGGACAATCAAGCTATTTATTTCCTTCTCCACACAAGGAAAGTCCTTGAGGAGCAAGACTTCACCTGTTGAGTCCATGTGCCTACAGCTGTGCTTGCTTAAAGCCAGGGCTCTTTAAGAAGGTTGTCAATGTGAGAATGAATGAAAGAAAGAATGAGTCCAAGCCCATGCTTTTCTAAATGATTGGAATGGGGAAAATAGAGGTAGGGGCTGTACTAGACCATTGATATTTTTAGGTGACATACATTTTTATTTAAAACCTTGAGGAAACCAGACACGGATGGCTCATACCTGTAATCCTAGCTACTTAGGAGGTTGAGATCAGGACTTTCCAGCCTGGGCAAGAAAGTCCATGAGACTCTTAGCTCTGATTAACCAACAAAAAGTCCAAGTAGAGTTGTGGCTCAAATGATAGAGTGCTAGCTTGAGTGATAAAGTCAAAAGACAGCATTCAAGCCCTGAATTCAAGCCCTAGCACTGGCAAGGAAGAAGAAGAAGAAAGGAGGAGGAGGAGGAGACATAAGGAGGAGACAGAAGAGGAGCTTAAATGCAGAGAGCCCTGATTCTTACTTAACCCCCATTAACCACAGCACCACCAGGACAGTTGGAATATGTGGTCATGTCTCATCCTGAGACCAGGGCGCCAGTGCCTTGTCTTTGGTCACTTGACTAGCAGAGTGAGAGCAAGGACTCAGAATGCGTTCTCTTTGGTTCAGATGGGGTTTTGTGAACTTTTTCTTCTTTCTTGTGAACTCTTGCTTCCTTACCCAGGGCACAGATCCTTATTGAATGGAAGTAAGGATCCCCAGACACCGAGGTGGAGAATTGAACACAGACTCCTGGCTGTGTTGCCTTAGAAGATAGAAATGAGGAAGGCAGGATGGGTGGGGAGAAATGGACCCTCATGGAACCACGGTAGAGTCTGCAAACACTCCACAGGGAGCACAGAGTTGGGGTGATTCTTCAGAGTTGTCCTTTGCTTCCTAGCCTGGGCTCCTGATCTCCCAGGAGCCATCTTAGCAAAGGCAATATCCAGCAAAGGATGCAGCTATAGGTGGGCAGCTGGCACCCCTAGACATTGGAGGAGGTAGATAGAGGTATGGACAGACCTCAGGTACATAATCCCTGAAGAAGGTTCTGGACAGAACACTCAAGATATGTCCAGAACAAATGAGAAGCGCTCAGGGTAAGCTCTCTTGGATATAGATTTCCAAGACTAGCATGGGCAGAGGCCCCATGGAGAAATACCAGATCTGTCCAACTGGCAGTGGTAGTGATGACTGATGAGACAGTGTCACTTCATGAGGAGAAATTCTTTGTCACCTGGTGCTGGAGGCTACAAGTTCAAGAGCAAGGCATCTGCAAAATTGCTTCCTGCTGAGGGCTGTGAAGGAGAACCTGTTCTTGTGGATGGCTTTTTCCTCCCTGTTCTCACATGCTTTTCAGTCTGTACACGTCGATGTCCAAATTGCCCTTCTTATAAGGATATCAGTCATAGTGGTTTAAGGCCTTCCCACAATTATTATTAGACCTCATTTTACTCTAACTGCCTCTGTGTGTGTGTGTGTGTGTGTGTGTGTGTGTGTGCATCAGTACTAGGGCTTGGAATAAGAGCCTGAGCACTATTCCTTAGTTTCTTTGCTCAAGGCTGGTACTCTACCACTTGAACCTCAGCTCCACTTCAGGCTTTTTGTTTCTCAGTTGTGGGGCTTGAACTCTGGGCCTGGGAGCTATCCCTGAGCTCTTCAGCTTAAGGCAAGCACTCTACCACTTGAGCCACAGCACCACTTCCAGTTTTCTGGTGGTTAATTGGAGATACGAGTCTCATGGACTTTCCTGTCCAGGCTGGCTTTGAACCATGGTCCTCAGATCTCAGCCTCTTGAATAGCTAGGATTACAGGCGTGAGCCACCAGCAACCAGCAACTTCAGGCTTTTTATTGGTTAACTGAAAATAGAGTCGTATGGACTCCTCTGGCCAGGCTGGCACCCAACCTTGATCCTCAGATATCAGCCTCCTGAGTAGTTAAAAATATAGATGAGAGCCACCATGCCCTAGCCTACATTGACTTTTTTGAAGGGTGGTTCTGGGGCTTGAACTCAGGGCCTGGGAGCTGTCCCTAAGCTGGTGATCAAGACTGGTAAGCTGCTACTTGATCCACTGGAAGCTTCACTTCTAGCTTTTTGCTGGTTAACTAGGTAAAAGTCTCACTGACTTTCCTGGCTAACTTTGAACCTCAGATCTCAGATCTCAGCCTCTTGGGTAGGTAGGATTGCAAGCGTGAGCCACCCGCTCCTGGCTCACATTTACCTTCTTTACCAGTGTTTAGATCATTCTATGTAGTTACCATTTTGCACTATCCCATGCTCCATATTGCCTCCAAAGTATGAATTGTACCTTTCAGTATTGTCCTCCCATCATTTAATCCCCCCACTGTACCCACCCAGACCTTCGCTTACCAGGATAAAGCATAAGCTCCCTAGAAAGAATGACCTAGGTATTTTCCCCCATATGAACCCCTGCCTTTCTTTTCACCCCACTGCAATGCACAGAACATATAACTAAAATGGGATTAAGTAAAACCAACCTTGTTACCTCCCCTGACAAGAATCCTCTGAAGGGCTGCTTAGCTCAGAGGTCTCCAGCATCACCAAAGACAAGGACCTTGCCACCTCTCTGTTCTGCCATTCTCTTGGGCCCAACGTGGCTGCAGTGGCTCCATGTGTCCCTCAACTCTGACTCCAATGTCAAGAGGCAGAGCCAGTTCTGGGTGAGCTTTCTGTGGTAGTTCATGGTGTGGAACCAAGACAAGCCTGTTCTGGAACTGCTTGGGGAATGGAGTACCATGAATGGTTTTGTCCCAGCCTGCACATCCCAAGGCATCATTTCATTCTTTACGTTGAGGATTTTCTGTCCCATCTGGCAGGGCTGCTTGGCCTCTTGTCAGCCAGCCATTCAACAACAAAGGTGCCAACCACAGAAGGCAGAGGGTCCAACAAGAGACTATTTCTATTATATTACTTTATATGTCTTGTTTTGTAGCATATGTGATATTAGTCACCTTTCAGAGCCTCCATTTCTCATTATAACGGGGCGGGGGATGCTGCTGCCCACCCCAGCACTGCCAGATCCTGAACACAAGGAACCAGATGTGCCTGGTTTATAACCAAAGCACTAGAAATGGTAACTCTCAAACATCTGTTTCCTACACACGAAAGAGTGTCGCTGTGATGTCTTTAAATACATGCAATAAAATACACGGAACGAAGACAGAAAACCAATGCTATGGAAGGACAGTTAACAAAATATTTTAAAATGCTTCTAGCATTGAAACGCATGTCCTTTTATTGGTAGTTAAATAACACTCTGTCAAGCCTAACAATATTTCAAAGTACACATAAATGTTCACGGTATTTTGACATATTGCTTGTCACATAAAAATGTCTGTGAAGTGGGGTATTGGTGGCTCATGCCTGTAATTCTAGTTACTCGGGAGGCTGAGATCTGAGGATCGTGGTCTGAAGCCAGCACAGGCAGGAAAGTCCACAAGAGTCTTATCTCCAATAAACTACTCAGAAAAAGATGGAAGTGGTGCTATGGTTCTAGTGGTAGAATGGTAGCCTGAGCAAAAGAGGCTCAGGGACAGTGCCCAGGCTCTGAGTTCAAGCCCCAGCACAAACATACACAAAGTCCCAGATACCTAGCAGTATGCATGCATGCATGTATGTATACACATATCTCTATATATGTTTATATGAATACATGTAGGTGTATACATACATATACATATGTGTATGTATACACATACACATATGTATATATATATGTATGTATATATGGCTTGAACTCAGGGGCTGGGTGCTGTCCATGAGGGTTTTTTTTGCTCAAGCCTCATGCTCTTCTACTTTGAGCCATAGCTCCATTTCAAGTTTTTAGGTGGTTGATTGGAGGTAAAAGTCTCACGGACTTTCTGTAAGGTAAATTAAAGTGCATAGCTAGTTGACAAATGGGAACTCCATGTGGTATTCAGGCAGGAGAGAGATGTTTTATTATCATAGAACTGCTACCCATGCCATGTGTGGTGGGGACCACATGGCTGTAAGGGGTGTGCCAATGTCCCACCTGGGTTAATTAGGGAAGGGGTGGGGAGAAGGTGCAAGCAGGTATGGCCAGGTTGGGGGAAGGGGAGGCCACACTCAATGCAGATGTGACCTCAGAGCCCGGGACCCTCTTACGGTCTGATGGGAGACATGACCAGGCCGGCCCAGGATGTGAGCTGGGAGGAAGGGGAGGTAACTGCTTCCAGATGTGCCAGTTACCTAGGTGACACAGGTACTGGGCAGAGACTTATGCCGGAGGTAGGGAGACCAGGGCCTTCAAGGCCCGGGGCAGACCTTACACTTTCCTTCCAGGCTGGGTTGGAGCAACCACAAGCCTCCTATCTCAGCCTCCTGTATAGCTAGGATTACTGGTGTAATCCACCAGCACCCAGCTCCAGTATGTCTATTTAGAAGCAGAGTAAAGATGCAGTTTTTCCCTTCAAGTTCTTAGACACCCTGAGTTCCATCCATGGACTGAGTTCTATCCACAGGACTGGCAAAAAAACAAAAAGTTCTCCATCAATGATGTGGGTTTTTGTTGTTGTTGTTGTTTGTGTGTGTGTGTGTGTGTGTGTGTGCTGGTCATGGGGCTTGAACTCAGGGTCTAGGTGCTGTCCCTGAGCTATTTTGCTTAAGGCTAGCACTCCACCATTTCAACCACAGTTCCACTTCCAGCTTTTTGGTGGTTCATTGGAGAGAAGAATCTCATGGACCCTTCTGGGTTGGCTTCAAATCTTGATCCTCAGATCTCAGTCTCCAGAGTGACTAGGATTACCAGCACATGATGATCATGTGTTTTCGGTGTGATTTTCGTCTGAGTAGTTTTTTTAAAAGTCTATATCATCGTCTGATCACCTTAAATTACGTTTAGCTAGGCTCCAGCTGCTTGTACTGTAATCCTAGCTAATCAGAAGGTTGAGATCTGAGGATCAAGACTTGAAGCCAACTCAGAAGGATCTATGAGACTCCATCCATCTAAATCTGGGTCTGGCATGACTCAAGTCTTAGTTGTGAGTGAAAAGGTTGAGTAAGAGTGCAAGACCTTCAAAACAAGCTTCAGTAAAGGCCCAAAACAACAAACAAAAAAATTCCCACAAAGCAGCAATTATGTGCTAAGTCTTTGTCCACAATGCCAGCATCTGCATTTGCATTAGAATTGATGATTATAGGCAAATACATCATGTTTAATTTCCTAAGACAATAAGAGGACAGGACACACACATACAGGACACACTGGTGCCAAGCAATGAGACATCACATCTGCCACAGCAAGGATGCTTCCCCAGAGATGGAACACATAATACATGGAGGAGGAGCATTATATATGCAGCACATAGGGGAGAAGAATGCACTAAACACAAGCAGCTCTTGTTGTAGGAGGGAAGTGACAGTCACTGAGCCAGAGAATGGAGGGCTATGGCTATATCACATACAGTCTCTTTTGACTTGACCTTGTTTGTTGATTTGTTCAGTGGGAAAGTGCTTGCCTACCAAGTGTGAAGTCCTAGGTTCAATCCCCAGCATGAAGGAAGGAAGGAAGGAAGGAAGGAAGGAAGGAAGGAAGGAAGGAAGGAAGGAAGGAAGGAAGGAAGGAAGGAAGGGAAGGAAAGAATTATTTCCATCCTCACACGCATCTATCTTCATGGGTTCTAATTTCCAAGAGCAAAACAGAGCTCAGACTTGGGATGCATATAGGACCAGGAGGCCTTTCACTTCCGAGGGAGGCCTTTGAGTGTGTTCTGCTGCCCTCTGCTGGCCATGTGGATCATGGGCTGGGCACGTCCTGAGCTTTGGAGGGAAAATGGAGCACTTGTTTGTCCAGAAGGGAGCAGGAGGTAGCAACCTACAATGACTTTTGTTTGCAGGAGAATTGTAGATCTGATTGCCAACTCATCTCACCTCCAGAGTCATAAGTAAGGGCTGTCCCCGCTTGGGAGTAAGCTTGGATGAGGGATGTGGAGAGGGCAGGGATCCAGGTAAGAGGAAGAGGTGATCTTTCACAGACCCCCCTGAGAAATAAACCAGCCTGCCTTAGACTTTGTTGATTTATTTTTTGCTGTTATTAGGGCTTGAACTCAGGGCTTTGCAGTCTTGCTTGACTTTTTCATTCACTTGAACCCTACACCTCCACGTCTGGTGAATTGGAGATGACGCTCATGAATTTGACTGCCTCAGCCGGCTTTGAACTGAGATCCTCATACCTCAGCCTCCTGAGTGGCTGGGATTACAGGTGAGAGCCACCATCACTTAGCCTGCCTTGGTTCTTGACTTGCACCTGCTATGGACTCTTCAGCACTGGTTACATAGCTCCTCAGCATCCATCTGAGGAAGGAGGTCCATTCCTCAGCTGCAAAGACACTTCTGACTACAATAGGAAATTCCACTTGGTGCCTGCTCCTGTGCTTCAGTTTCTAGCAGGGCTTTGTCACGATTAAACCATTGGGGGTTGAGAAAACTAGATCTGAATTTAGAAGGCTCCCCTTTGGTGCCCAGCGGGCCCTGGGACCCAGATCAACCCTCTGACACACTCTCAGCCTCCATCTGGGCCTGGAAGCTCCCCTAGTGCTTAGGTTCCCAGCTCATATTAATTGGGAAGGCCATGTTTGGGGGATAGGGTCTGAGTTTATGGGTATTTGACAGTGACTTCTGGGAAATGCCTAGCTAGAGGAGAGCCCAGTCCTAAGCTGACTGTTGTAATACCTGGTCAGGGATGGGATAGAAGGGATGGGGATGCTGCAGAAGGCTGTCTGGGTGCCCATGAAAGGACCACCCCTCACAGACTTGGGCAGCACTGGACATCGCCACAGCTTCTGCGCTTCCAGCTTCCACACAGACACACAGACACACACACATACACACACACACATCCCCACTGCATCTGTTCTAACCTTATCCATCTCTGTATGCCCAGCACTTCCCAGAACATGTTGCCACCACTCTTTGCCCAGCCCCTGATACCCATTCAGACCATGGCACAAAGGACTGATGGGTAGATCCAGAAAGGATATGTCGGGAAAGGAACTTTCTTGGACAGAGGCAGCAAACTCCAGGCACAGAGGGGTCAGCTCTGTCCTCTTTCCAGGAAGTGAATGGTTCTTTCCTTGTCTCTGTTGTAAGCTGAATTGTCAGAGAAGCCACGTATTTGGCAGATGGAATTTTGGAGTGTTTATTACACAGCAGGCCATAGATAGCCAGTTATTCCAAAGGCCTGTAGCTCCCAAATACACATAACACAGGCTAGAGAGGGGGACAAAAAGAACAGAAACAATACCAACAAGCCAATTCAGCTCTGATGGAGAGCTGGACTGGGATGCTATGATGACCAGAGATGAGCCACGAGACAGGACACAGGACATAATCACGGAGACACATGTGGTCTGGCGTCCTGATGCCTATGCCGTTCCATGCCTAAATAGGGTCAGGCCAGGGGGCCTGGGAACAGGAGATTCACAGCCCCAGACACTGTACTTACAGGTTCAGTAACCTATCAGTCAAGTGCCTACCCCTGCCTCCAGGGATCCAGGTATGCCCAGCCCCTAAGGGAGGGGGCATCACTCTCCCCACCATTCTCTGAAGCAGAGCCCTCCTAGCTCACCTTGAGCCAGGCATCTGCATCTCAAAGGATGGCTTGTCTCACCTTTAGGCCTTGGAGCTGGGTGGACAGCCCCCATCTCCTGCCTAGACACCAGCATGGCTACAAGAAGTTATCTTGGTTCAGCCACCCTTACTTCCTATCATTTACCCAAGCTTATTTAGGAAACGGCAAACAGCAACGTGTCCCAGGCTCACCCACCTTCCTCACGCAGATGCTCAGCCCAGCCTGTGGGTCTTCCTGGTGGGGCTCAGCAGGCTGGGCCTCCCTGCCAGCAGCTGGGAATCCCACAGAAGCTCTGTCACCCCCTCTTAGCAACATCCATCCCCCTGAGGAAGCATGTGCTCCCAGCCATCCCTGAAGCGAGGCTCTATGTGGGAAACCAGAGCCAGTTTCATGGTTCCATGCGTCTTCTCCAGAGTAGCCATTTATCACCTGCTCCCCCCTCTTCCCACCCCTCCCACAAGCCTTCTTGCCCAAACCTCACACACCACCATCTCCCCATCTGGCTTACATGCTGTCACATTCATTGATTTGGAAAAAGGAGGCCACTGTCCTAGTAGTAGAGCACAGTGATTAAGTCCTCAGACTCTACATTGTGCCTCATGGCTCTTCTCTACTACTCACTGGCTGTGTGGCATTGGACAGTTGCCTAACCTTTCTGAGCTGTGCTTCTTGATTACTACCATGAAGATCCCAATAGAACTTGTTCGTATAATTCCCCTGGGGATTAGAGGAATCAGTTCTGGATGGTGCTTTACAATGGGCTCAGCCTATCATCGATGCTCAAGAAAAGGACAGATTTCCTCATTGTTTTCATCACTGCAAATGAACCAGACTTCTTAGCAGGCTAGCAGTGCCACAGGTGTTTAGTCTGTGCCATTTGGCATCCAAATAACCTCAGCAGATTCTGTTGCTGGGCACTTTGGCTGGGCCAGGTCCATTTCCAATCCTGTGCCCAAAGCTGCATTAGCATTTTGAGGGACCACAAAATAACTTTATCCCCAAGGAAGAGGCAACCTCCTGGCAAGAGAAGACTCAAGGTAATTAGTTTAAAATAACACAGGATAGCTTAAAAGTACTAAATTGTTCGGTGCAGGCTATAATTGTGTTAATAGGAAGAACCATTTGTATAGCATTTGAGAGTTTACCCAGCACTTAGAAATCCATTAGCTCATGTAATCCTCAAAGCAAAGCTGCAAGGTAAGTATTCTGATAAGCAGGAGAGGAAACTGAGGCTCACAGACATGAAATCACTTACTTGTGCTCACATTGCCAGGAAGTAGATGAAGTGGAAAAGACTTCACTGGAGTCTAATTCACTTGTTTATTTCCATTCAGTGGTATGTGTGTATTATGTGTGTGTGTGTGTATGTGTGTGTACACAAGTGTACTAGTCAGCTTCAGCTGACATAGCAGCATATCACAGACTTCAACAAGCAGATGTTTCTTTCTTCAGTGTTGTGGAAGTCCAAGATGAAGTTATAGGCTCAGGTGGGTCTCTCCCTCTCTCTCTCTCTCTCTCTTCTCTTTCCTCTTTCTCTCCCCTCCTTTTCTCTCCCTCCCCGCTCCTCCTTCCCTCCCCCACCTGCAGGAGATATATTCTCTGGGACTTCACTGTCTTTCCTGATGCCTGCACCTATCTGGGCCCTCATTTCCTCTATTTATGAAGACACCAGTCTGGTTGGATTGGGGTCCACCCTAAAGACATACATTTAACTTCACTACCTTTAAAAATTCATTGTGCATTACAACAGCAACAGAGTCATCTGGGGACACAGTTCACCGCATCATGGTTTGTGTGTGTTTACAGGGGTCGGTGAGTCTTCAGACTACATTTCCGGGCCTCCTCCTCTGTGTCCCACAAGACTCCGTGTAGCAAGTGTACCCCATATTTCCTGTTTCCAGTCACTTTCTGCTGTGTCCACTGGCTTTATTCTGAACCCCTTTCACAGGTGTGGAGGCCTCTCAGAGGCCCAGAGTCATCCAGAGGACAGGGAGGTTCTTGGTAGCCTTCAATCCTGCCCTGAGGTCCCCAGAAATGTGGCGGTGAACAATGAGGAGCCATAGCTAGGTCTGCCTGAATCACACACCAGAAAAGCCCTGTGCGCCCCCCTCCCCCTCCCCCCTCCCCCTGTACCAGGTGAGCCTCCTAGAGAGACACCACCAAGTTCCCAACTCATCCCAAGCCAGGGATGGAGGGGAAGGACCAGGAGGGGATCCTGCCAGGAAGGGTGAGAGCGGCTGACAGCAGAGGGCGCCCCGCAGCAAGGCTAGGGTCTATACAGGAGGAGCTACGATGCAACTCCTAGCCACAATGCTGGTGTCTGTCTCTCCACTCCCTAACAGTGGCACCCTGGCAGATCACCTCACCTCTCAGGGCCTTGGACTTCTCACCTGGAGATAGGGAAACAGAAGGACTCACTCCACTTGTCATCATCAGGATTAAATGGTTTTTTTTGGTAATGTGTCAACTGGCCGATAGTAGGCGCTATTAGGGATACATAATGGCTTTCACGGGCCTTTTCCTCTTTTTTTTTTTTGTTGGTCGTGCGAATTGAACTCTGGGCCTGGTTGCTGTCCCTCAGCTCTTCAGCTCAAGGTGAGCGTTCTACCACTTGAGCCACAGTGCCACTTCCGGCTTTTTCTGTTCATATATGGTGCTGAGGAATTGAACCCAGGGCCTCATGCATGCAAGGCAAGCACTCTACCACTGAGCCACCTTCCCAAACCTGGGCTTTTCTTCTTTAAAAAAAAAATTTTTTTCTTACATATAGTGGCTCACACCCGTAATCCTAGCTACTCCAAAGGCAGAGATTGGGAAGATCATAGTTCAACAACAGTCTGGTAAAAACATTCAAACAATTCCATCTCAGCTAATAAAAGTTGGGCACGGTGGTATGTACCAGTCATTCCAGCTACATAAAAAGCATAAACAAGCTGAACACCAGAGACTCACACCTGTCATCTTAGCTACTCAGGAGTCTGAGATTTGAAAATTGCAGTTTGAAGCCAGCCCAGGCAAGAAAGTCCAAGAGACTCTTATCTCCAATAAACGACTCAGAAAAAGCTGGAAGTGCTGCTGTGGCTCACGTGATAAAGCGGTAGCCTTGAGCAAAAGAAGCTCAAGGACAGCTCGCAGGCCTAAAACTTAAGCCCTAGGACTAGAAAGTGTGTGCACATGCATGCACACACACAGACACAAGCACACACACACATGAACACAAGTGCGAGTGCATGCACATACACATACACACACACACGCGCGCACACACACACGCGCACACACACACACACACACACACACACAAAGCATAAACAGGAGGATCCTAAATCAGACCAGTTGGGGCAAAAAGCAAGACCTTACTTTTTTAAAAAATGAAATATATAAAAACTAAAAGCAAAAAGGGCTGGAAATATGACAAGTGGTAGTACAAGTGCCAGGCCCTGACTTCAAACCACAGTATTACCAAAATGTATATTGTACAACAGTGTTAGTTTATAAAAATTAAAACATCTTCATTGGCCTTGAACAGTATGTGACCCCCTAAGCATTAGACCTGTTGTACCTTATCATAAAAGGCTCCAGGGGTTCTGTTGGTGTCTGCTACTGTGGATGTCAAGGTCTCTTAGAAACTGTCAAGTGTTATGGCCTGTAAGGGGTCACTGTCATCTGGAAATGACAGAAGATCAAATGGTAAAGCACCTGCCTTGCAAGTTCAACCCTAGTACTGCAAAAGGAATAGACTCATCCCACCCTCTAGGATCCAGGATCCTGCCCACCCCTCATGGTGCTGAATGCCAAGCTTTCCAGCTTCTCCCTTCCTCTCTGGACACCACAGAGATACCAGGCAGAGATCAGATCTGGGACAGGGAAGGGTCTTTTAGGCCATAGTTTCAGTAGGTAGGATCACAGCAGCCCTAAGGATGGGGCAACAGCATCTTCAGTAGCAAAATCAATCAATCAATAAATGATAGATAGATGATAGGTAAACAGATGATAGACAGATGATAGATATGAAGATAGATGACTGATAGATGACAGATAGATAGATAGATAAATAGATACCTTCACCATAGATAGATAGACACCTTCACCCCTTCCAGAGGTCCAGGACCCCCAGCATCCAAAGCACAATCCTGACATTGATATTCATGGGTTTTCGCTTGGCCTAAAATGCTCCTTGGCATCCACAGGATTTCAACATGAACCCAGTAACATAAATAAGCAGCTGCCAGCCAGCAGCTAAAAAAGAGAGGGCAACCTGACTCACTTTATCAACTTGACTTGCATGTCACTGAGGCTTTCTGTCCATACAGCTTGGATCTGGTGATCCCCACTTTAACCCTTGTCCACATCACAGGCACCGGGACCCCCTTCTCCCACCTGCTCCGCTGCCTCCATAAAGCCAGGCAACCTGAGCAGCCACACACCTCAGCAACGCACTCCACAGCCACGGGGCTGCAGTGATCTGAGAATCTCGTCAGACTGAACAGCACATTTATTCTTGAGATTCTCATCATTTCTGCTGACAAGACAGCTTGCACATGGCTTGGGAGCCAGATAAACTCCTCGGGAGAAAGGGTCCGAGGTAGCTCAAGGGCGCCCCCTCCTGGGATCAGAACATCCAAAGAAAACCAACTCCAGTAAGACTATTCCTAGGGCATGACTGCCTGACCCTTCCACCTCTGGCTCAGGACCTCGATGGTGTCCCGAAGCATCTGTGTCCAGTTATCCTCTCTCCGCATTGGGGTAGAGCGTGTCTCCTTATGCTCCAGGGCTAGGATCTCCGCAGGTGGGCTGGGGCTCAGCCCTGCAGCGAGGGCTGCTTCTGGGAACTTGGCTGCAGAGGCAGGGGCCAGGCAGCACCGGGGAACGCTGTCAAGGGATGGGACAGGCGTGGGCAGGAGGATAGGTGAGAGAAGAGCCAGAGGACAGGGAAGGAGGAGGCAGAAGAGAAAGAAAAGGAATGAGGGACACAGGAGGAGGGGAGGGCATAAGGGGAGACCAAGGGACCGTTAGTACCTTGAACTTGCCCCTACCTGGCAAGGTGCTCTTGGTTGAAGGCTTAGCTCACCAACCAGCACACACACACACACACACACACACACACACACACACACTGTCCCTGAGATACAGCTCTTGGGCACAGTTTTATACACACACACACACACACACACACACACACACACTGTCCCTGAGATACAGCTCTTGGGCACAGTTCCACACAGTACCCATCACACCCACCAAAGCCATCATCCACAGTTCCATCCCATCTCCTCACCTGGGAAAGAGGAGACCTCTGAAAGTCAAAGCCTCCCCACCCCCCAGGTACCCAGACCAGGTACCACGGGATCTATACCTGGGCTGTTGCCTGTCTGTCTGCTGGTAATGGTAGCTCACAGCCACGGCAGAATGAGGGCACAGCTGGTACTGGTTCTCCTCCCAGCAGCGGGCCATGGTCCTGGTGATGGCTTCATCTGACACCGACTCAGATGTCACTGCCTCTAAAAGCTGAAGATTACCAGGGCCAGAGAGGTGGGTGTCAGGGCTAGAGAAGTAGGGAAAGAGGGCTAAAAGCCCATTCTACACAACACAGACCAACACCGCTAACACAGCTGAAACCGTTATACTAAATAGCTGACTCTGTTCAGGATAAAAATCAGTTGCCTAATGTCTGGGCTTTTTGGTTTGTTTTGATGTTTGAGATAGAGACTTGCTATGTAGTCCAGGCTGGTTTTGAACTCAATCTTCCTGCCTCCACTTCCTGAGTGCTGCGATTACAGACAGGAGCCACCATGCCTGGCTAGTTCCCCAAGTCTGAGCTGATTCATTCATTGAGTTGTAGGTCAATGTATCTAGTTGGAATTTGGCTCACAAATCCAATTAGTTGCCAATAGTCTGACATGGACTAGGTCAAAGGCAGTCAAACATTTTCACCATTTAGTGGGAATATGGTACTGAAAATTAAAGGTACTTTGAGAAATCCTATATTTTATGCATAACTAACCATCACTAGGTTGTACTGAAATAAAAGCAGTCCTTTCTAACCAGATTCCTAAAATAAATCAGTTTATTTATTTTCTAAACAATAAACTCTCATTCTGAAAGAAAGAGAGACAATGGAGGGGGTGGAAGAAGAGTTCCACAGGAGCAAGTCTGCTCAGACTGGAGGGGCACAGTGGCTTTGAACTTGTTTGCCAGTTGTTGTGATTACTGGAAATAAACAGCCACAATAAATAAAAACAATGTTACTGGATTAAGTCATGAATTACCAGGCACTCTACAAAATGCCTCACAGGTATTATTGGGCTTAAATCTCCCCATCATGAGACAAGCATTTTTTTTTTTTTTTTGTTGGTCGTGGGGCTTGAACTCTGGGCCTGGGTGCTGTCCCTCAGCTCTTCAGCTCAAGGCGAGCGCTCTACCACTTGAGCTACAGCGCCACTTCCGTTCTGGTGGTTTATTGGAGATAGGAGTCTCATGGTCTTTCCTGCCCGGGCTGGCTTTGAACCACGATCCTCAGATCTCAGCCTCCCGAGTAGCTAGGATTACAGGCGTGAGCCAGCAGCGCCCGGCTGAGACAAGCATTTTTATCCTTGTTTTATGATGAGGACATGGAGGAGCATAGTTTAAGGAAAAGTCCAACATCTCACAGCTGAATTGAGGTTAGGTCTGGCTGACTATAAACCATGTTTATATTGCCTCTTCATTACATGCCTGTAATCCTAGCTACTTGGGAGGCTGAGATTTGAGGATCCTAGTTTGAAGCCAGCAAGGGAAGAAAAGTCTGTGAGACTCTTATCTCCAATCAATTACTACAAAGCCAGAAGTAGAAGTATGGCTCAAGTGGTAGAGTGCTAGCCTTGACCTCAAGCTAAGGGGCAAGCCCCCAGTACACCCACCACCACCACCACCACACACACATCAACACAAATAAGGTGACTGTGAAAGTGTTTGTTTCATAGTATATGTAAAAAAAATTAGATATCCCCTCCCCTTACCCTGACTTCTAACCTCTCAGTCCATTGTATGGCTACATCCTTTGCTTTCCCTATGCTGTATAGATAGGGACCAACCTTGCTGTGCAGTTCCTTGGGTAGAAGCAGAGTGTGCGTGCTTTCAAATTTCTCCATGAGGCTTCTTGTCACCTGGCTGTTACAGCCAGAGTGCAGCCAGAAGATTCTCTCCATGTTGTAGGGTACCTGGGCAGAAAGGCAGAGTCCCTCCCAGGTCATGTTGATTTCAGCTTTCATCCAGTCCCACCCCACTAACACTTGAGTCAAGCTGTGCCTTCCCCGTCAGCCCACCTGGATGTCCATTGCTGATGCCAAGGTTGGTGTGACCGCTTCAGACAGAGAGAAGTCTCCCCGCTGGATGGTCCTATGGATGATGTCATTGTGGTTCACTCCCACCACCAGGCGGATGGGCAGGCCCATCTTCTGAGCAATGCACCCGGCTTGAGACAGCACAGGAGACAACAATGTTTCAGAAACAAAAACAAAATTGGTTAAATTTGGTTTCATCAAAATGGAGAGACTTTTGTTAGACTTGCTTTGTGTTTCCAATGACACTTATTCTGAAAAATCAAGGTATAGATTGGGGAAAGAATTACAAATCACATATCGAACAGAGATCTATATCCAGGATATATAAAGGACTCTTACAACTAAACAATAAAAATACAAGTAACTCAATTAAAAAATAAAAGATCTGAAACAGAAATTTCTCTAGCCAAGAGTCAGGTGCCAGTGGTTCATGCCTATAATCTCAGCTACTCAGGAGGTTGAAATCTGAGGATAGTGGCTGGAAGCCAATTTGGGCAGGAAAGTGCATGAGATTCTTATCTCCAACTGACTACCAAAAAAAAGCTGGAGATGCCACTGTGGCTCAAAATGATAGAGTGTTAGCCTCACGTGAAAAAGCTCAAGGAAAGCATCCAAGCCCCAAGTTCAAGCCCCAGGACCAGCATCAAAAAGAAAAAGAAAAAAAGAAAAGAAAAAGATAAACAAATGATTTTCTAGATGCTGGTAGCTCGTGCCTATAATCCTAGCTACTCAAGACTGAGGTCTGAGGATTGTGGTTTGAAGCTAGCTGGGACAGACAAATCTGTAAGACTTGCTCTTACCTCTAATTAACCAGCAAAAAATTGGAAGTGGAGGTGTGACTCAAGTGGTAGACCACTGGCCTTGAGGGAAAAGCAAAGCAAGGGCATGGCCCTGAATTTATGCTCCAGTTACCAACACACACACACACACACACACATACACACAATGATATACAAATGTTCAAGGAGCATATTCAGCATCATTAATCATCAAGGAAACACAGACCAAAACTATGACCTATCACAGCATACTCACTAGGAGGCTTATAAAATAAAAAGCCATATTGTTGGTGAGGACATGGAAATACTAGGAACTTCCCTGGTAGGGAACAACCAGTTCCCTACTAGGACCTGGTAGGAGTATAAAATGGCATACTCCTTTGGAAAGCAATCTGGCAGTTCTTCAGAATATTCAACACATAGTTACTATATGTGTTGTGGTTCTCCTAGTAGGAACAAACTCAAAGGAACTAAAAGCACTAAAAGCACAGGTCTACATAAAAACTTATACGCAGGTGTTCACAGCATCATTAATCACAGCCAAGATGTAAAACAATTGAAATGTCCTGCAACATACAATAAATCCATGCAGCAGAATAAACAGTGACGGGCTACAACGTGGATAAACTTTGAAAATACAATGCTAAGTGAAAAAAATAGATTAAAGAAAAGCCACCAAGTATGTGAGTCCAGTACTATAAAGTATCTAGAACAGAGAATTCAGACAGACAAATAGCCGGGTGGTTGGCATGGGCTGATGTGGGGCATGGTCAAGGGCACGTGGGAGTAGCTGCTACCAGGTTCAGGGATATAAATGTTATACAGCTGATTACAGTGATGGTCACACAAATCTGGAACATACTAAAAGCACTGTACAGTTTAAATGTGTGAATGATACACAAATCATAGAACAAAACAATGGAGGAGAGAGGGAGAGAAAGAAGAGAGGAAGGGAGGGAAAGGGGGGAGAGACAGAGACAGAGACAGAGAGAGCATATCACCCTGTCCCGCTCTATGTGCCTGCCACCTACCAGGTACCAATGCACATGTGCATTCTTGTGAGACAACCCATTTGTGGAAGCGGAAATGAAGGTGCCAAGGGACTGGAATGTCCTGTCCAAAGACCTTCTGAGTGGCAGCATCCAGGTGCAAGGTTCATCTAAGTCCTGGCCATGCATTTCCCCTAACTCAACCTCACAGAAGCCGTGGCTGTGGATGGTGCTTCCTAGAGATACACTGAGGAAGGACAGAGTGGCACCTCTTGTTTGCATGGAACTAACAAGGAATTCCTAATCCTGAGCGATGGAACACCCTAATATGTGGCGTAGCCTTAGGAGGGCGGAGCCTTCTTCCATGGGTCTTCCTCTGGGGACTGGTTAGGGGAGTTAAGGATACCTACACCACCCCAGTATCACTCTCAATTTTGCAAAGCACATTCATATTCTTATTTCTTTTGATCATCATGAAAACATATGACATCCTTAAATAACAAGAATAAATGAAAGGGCTAGGAATGTGGCTTAGTGGTAGAGTGCTTGCCAAGCATGCATGAAGCCTGGGTTCGATTCCTTAGTACCACATAAACAGAAAAAAGCCAGAAGTGCTGCTGTGGCTCTAGTGGTAGAGTGTTTGCCTTGAGCAAAAGAAGCTCAGGGACAGTGCCCAGGACCTGAGTTAAAGCCCCAGGACTGGCAATAAATAAATAAATAAATAAATAAATAAATAAATAAATAAATAAATAAATAAATGATAAATGGAAGCTCAGCTCAAGAAGCTCCAGAATGTTGGGTGTCAGTGGCTCATGCCTACAATCCTCGTTACTCAGGAGGTTGAGACCTGAGGATCCTGGTTGGAAGCCAGCCTAAGCAGACAAATCCAAGAGATTCTTATCTCCAACTAACCATCAAAATGCTGGAAGTGGAGCTGTGACTTGAGTGGTAGAGTTCCAGCCTTGAGCAAAAAAAGCTAAAGGATAGTACCTAGGCCCTGAGTTCAAGGTCAAGGCCAATCTCCCTCCCCACCCAAAAGAAGGTTCCAGATGCTAAAAGATAACCAGCTTCCAACAGAGCAATTCCAGGCAGGAACATCCTTGGCAAATGTTGGTCATGTGTTTACTTTATGCCTGGTGCTGTGGAGGGTGCAGGGCTGCTGAGAACCTTAGCTTCACAGCTGTAAGCAGCACTAGGCGCTGAAGGGTAATATGAAGGAGAAGGGTAGACTTCACCCCATGGGTGGTAAAGAAGTCTATGGCCCTTGATTAATCCCCACTCCACTAGTGAAAGAAGTGGAGGAGTTTCCTAACCACTAAGTTGCTTTCATGGTGTCACCCTCTGAAGAAATGCCAGAGACAGAACTACCAAAAATAGTAATACCATAAGCCTTGAGGGTTGTTGAGGACATATGCTCTAAATCACCCAGGCTGTAATCCTGGCTCTGCCACCGACCAGCCATGGTACCAGGGACTAGCTGACCTTGTCTTCTCCTCTAGTTCTTCATGAGAAAGTAGAAATCAAACTATATCTGTGGGCTCTGAATCTTCAGATTCAACCAATGATGGATGGAAAATAATCAATAAAATTGTCTGAACATGTAGACTTTTGTTCCCTATACTGTATTATTATTATTCCCTATACTATAAAAGTATAACAATGATTTAGATAGAATTTCTATGCTGATAAGTTATCATAACTCATCTAGAGATGATTCCAAATGTACACACACCTTAGATAAAGGACTTGAGAACATCAGTGAATTCTGGTACCCATGGGGGTCCTAGAACCAATTTCCATTCATAACAAGGAGCGACTCTCTCATCTTCCTTACAGGTCTGCATTTTGTAAGGATGAATTCATTCATTACAGGTATTTAGCACTGTTCTCAATATATATACAACTGTTTATGGATATTAATTATTACATGGGAAATTTATTTTAAGGGTATGCAGCTATAAAGTTTATCTTTACAAAGTTCATTCACACACCAAGAATCTTGTTTGCTCCCCACAGAAGTCCTGAGATATATGATAAGTGATTCACTCTTTTTACAGCCCCAGAGCATCTGAGGGACCGCCATATCGCCAATCAACTAGCAAAGGGCAGATCTGGGGCCAGAATCCTAAGTCCAGAATGCTTTCCACCTCACGTGGTATCTGGGTAGTGTCCAGGAGAGGGAACGCATCATGCCACGTAGCCACCGCCCCCACAGCAGGCAGCTGACTGGGCTGGGAATAAAGTCCGTATTTCTGGGAGGATACACTGCCAGACTCCCCAGCTGAGCCTTCACTTTGTTTCTCCACACTCGGCTGAATGAAGGAGAATGCAAGGTCAAGTTGCTAAAGCACCCTGGGGTAAAGCCAAGGCAGCAAGAGTCTAGGGTGTCTATGGGGAAAGCACACACACACACACACACACACACACACACACAGAGCAGGAAAATCTGAGACATTCTTTGTGGTTTCCTGTCACTTTCAGAACTAGGACATGACCTTCATGCTCTTTATATTTTCAGCCATAGGACAGCAAGAAAGACTGAATGTTTATCTGAAAAGTCTCCCTGCTCCCTGGGGTCTCCTTACCTGCAAGGTTACCGGCAGCCCCTGTTGGCACAACCACTTCCACAAGAGGGAGGGGGTGAGTGTCCATGGAAGGGGTGCACTGGAAGTAAGCGAAGAAGTGGTGAGCTATTTGCACAAGGACCCGAGACCAGTTGATGGAATTCAAGCTCATCAGGTTGTGCTTCTTGACAAAAGCCACGTCGGCGAACACAGCCTTAATGGGCTCATCCAGTTCATCGCTGTTTCCTTCCACTGGGGGAAGAGAGAAGAGGGTGGTTCTCAGAGGCAAGAAGCCGCCCTAGGCAGTCAGCACTGGACTACACTGGTACCCTGGGAGCTGAGCCCACCCACCTGAGACCATCGCTAAACCTCATGGCTTAGCCATGACTTTCCAGACTCAACAAGAAGCTTCTCAGGGATACTAGCCATAGCTCATATTCTGGTGATCCTAGATATCTTCCCTTGCTTATGATAAAAGAAAATGTAGCCAGAACAGTTTGTAATAGTTCTATCATTATATAAAGTAAGATATAACATGGCAGCCTTTGGGGATATTGGAAAAAGTATTTTGCTTCATATTCCATGCCTACTTCTCCCTGACTTCTGTGAAGGAAGAAAAGTGTTAGCCAATGGGAAGAGTCTGAGACTCTGAGAGGAAGGTCCTTCACTCTGTACTTCTCCCTGGGTTAGAGGGAAACGGTTGCTAGTCCCCTGTGGTCTGCCCTCATTTAGGTCACAAGAGTGAGGTCCTTTCTTCTGTTCCATGTATCAGATAAGCTTGCTTGGGAAAGACTTCTCTCTGAACTGTTATACATTAGCTTAATTTGTGTGTGTGTGAGTATGCCGGTCCTGGGGCTTGAACTCAGAGCTTGGGCATAGTCCCTGACTTTTTATGTTCAAGGCTAGCATTCTATCACTTGAACCACAGTTCCACTTAATTGGAGATGAGAGTCTCATGGACTTTCCTGTCAGGGCTGGCCTCAAATCCTGATCCTCAGATCTCAGCCTCCTGAGTAGCTAGGATCATAAGCATGAACCATCATCACCCAGCCATTAGCTTCATTTTAAGCGAATCATTAGGCAAATTTGTTAGTGACTTGTGCACTAGTCTAACAAATGTCCCCCAAGATAGCAGAACCAGTAATTAGCCAATACTGATTCTTATGTGACACTTGGGCCTTTCTCCATTGGATCCATCCAGGAAGGTCAGGGAGTGAAATTGGCTGGGGGAAGTGCTAGAGCAAGCAACAAGGTTGTGAACCAGTCTCCCCTAACCACTGTGTAATAGCAATGAGGTTGGGGGACTGACTTCAGGTTCAGATGTCAACCCCCAAATGCTGGATCCAGTTATAGTATTCCTTTATCTTTGCCAGGAGCAAGCCAAGCATTTTTGTGAAACCAGGAACTGGCACCAAGATGGACATAGGATAAATTCAGGCAGCGAGAGGCGAAGGGACATATACATGACGTTCTAGAGAAAGATTCACTGCTTCTAAGGAAGAGTCACTGCAGCTCCCAGGCCCTGAGTTCAAGCCCCAGGACCAACACACACATGTATGCTTATGTGCGTGCACACAAACACACACACCGCTATATTTCTCAAAATATGCTTTATAACCATCTAATACTTCCTGAATAAAATTAACTATAATTAGAGAAAAAAGGAAGAGCCATAGAAAAAGAGAGAATTGGTTACCCAGAATCACCATCATGTGACCACAACAGGAACAATACTCAGGAGTGCGGAAGGTAGAGAAAACAATTGCAAGAACTGGTGTCCTAAGGTACCACTGAGCTACTGACTCCACCAAGGAAGAGCACACGCCACCTCTGGAGGACAAGTTATAGAATCTAGGAATTATTCTTCTTTAAGTTGGTTTGAATTTTCTGTTATTTCCTGCCAAAAGCATCTTGAATAATAGTATTAATTGAGATCTAATTCTTGCTGATTTAACACATCATGTCCACACATAATAAGCCAGCTGATCCACACTGACTGCTCACCAGTCTAAGGGAAAGCACTTATTTGTTGTTAGTTTCTGAACTTAGCTACATTCTCCTTGAAACAAAAACAGTAAGCTCTGGAAAGGAAAATTTGAACAGTGATGTTTATAAGCAACTTTGATTTGATTATGCATTATTTTCTTTTTTTTTTCTGTCGGTCGTGGGGCTTGAACTCTGAGCCTGAGCACTGTCCCTCAGCTCTTCAGCTCAAGGCTAGTGCTCTACCACTTTAGCTACAGCGCCACTTCCGGTTTTCTGGTGGCTTATTGGAGATAAGAGTTTCATGGACTTTCCTGCCTGGGCTGGCTTTGAACCGAGATCCTCAGATCTCAGCCTCCTGAGTAGCTAGGATTACAGGCGTGAGCCACCAGCGCCCAGCTGCATTATTTTCTTAAAATTCGAAATATATCCTCAGCGGACACTGGTGACTCATGCCTATAATCTTAACAATGCAAGAGGCTTGAGATTTGAGGATCAAGGTTTGAAGTTAGCAGGGACAGATAAATCCAAGAGACTCTTCTTTCCAATTAACCAGTAGAAAGCTAGAAGTGGCTGTGCATGGGTGACTCATACCTGTAATACTAGCTACACAGGAGGCTGAGATTTGAGGACAATTGTTTGAAGCCAGCCCAGGCTTAACACATTTGTCAACGACTTAGAATAAAATGCAAATCATTTGGCTTAGTTGCAGCTCTGCCTTATTTCCTACACACAGGCCACTAGCAGGTAAAACCTACCAGGAGGTGGCATTCTGTGAGGTATGGCGTTAAACCTGCACTTTCTAGGTTGAGCTGTTATGAGTTTATGCATCTGTCACCTCTAGTGGTTGAGAAGATTGCGTAGTCAGAAACTTGCGCAGAACTACACCAATGCATTTATATCACCTATATCAGAAAAGGACTGGTAGAGAGAGAGAAAGAGGAGTAAGAAAGATGCTCAGCAGTGTGTCCTAGGCCATCTGCCAAAACAGACTCAGCCAAGGCAGGCCCTGATGCTCTGGAGCCTCTGCCCAGCACCACCCACCTCCAAACACGTGGACATTGTCCTTCACCACTGTTGTCATCTGGAGTTCCTGAATCTTTGAGCAGTGACCTTTGGGCAGCAGAACAATGATGTCAACATTCTTTGCCCCTTGGACACTCTCAATGGCAGCACTCCCAGTGTCCCCAGAAGTTCCTGGATGGGAAGAAAGGAGACATCTCCCCTTTAGAAGAAGGGAGAGGGGTAGAAAAGGAAATAAGTGGTCCTTAAAGTATTGTTGCCAAATTCAGTAACAATTCCATTTAGGATCCACTGATCCATAGCTAAAATGTGTGCTGTGTGTGTGTGTGTGTGTGTGTGTGTGTGTGTGTGTGTGTGTATGTGTACCGGGGCTTGAACTCAAGGCCAGAGCTACTGCTTAGCTTTTTTTTAAGGCTGGCATTCTACCATTTGAGCCACAGCTCCACTTCCAGCATTTTTTGCTGGTTGATTAGAAATAAGAATCTCACGGACTTTCTTATCTGAGCTTGCTTCAAACCTTCTCAGATCTCAGCTTCCTGTGCAGCTAGGATTAAAGGCGTGAGCCACTGGTATACTCCTCACAATCTTATGTATTCTTAAAAACATTACTAGCTGGGAATTGGTGGTTTACACCTGTAATTCCAACTACTCAGAAGGCTGAGATCTGAGGGTCATGGTTTGAAGCCAGCTTAAGCAGAAAAGTCCATAAGACTCTTATCTCCAACCCCTACTCAGAAAAAGCTGGAAGTGGAGCTGTGGCTCAGAGTGGTTAAGCACTAGCCATGAGTACAAAAAGGCTCAGGGACAGTACCCAGACCCTGAGTTCAAGCCCCAGGACCAGAAAAAAAGAAACAAAAAATATTACTTTGAGAAGCAGCCATAACCTCTACTAGCATGACAAAGGGTTCCCCAGTGCCAAAACAGATTAACAATCTTGTTCTAGAATTGATTCCATAAGAGACTCAATTGAGAGCATCCTATAGGTGGACACTACCATCAGCACTAAGGGACCCCCCCCCCACTACATACCTACAACCACAACAACATGCTTCTCCCTCTTTTCCAGGAAGTATTGCAGAAAGTGAGCTGTGCAGCTCAGGGACAGGTCCTTAAAGGCAAATGTGGGTCCATGCCACAGCTCCAATACGTTCAGCCCATTCCTCAGCCTGCACAAATGAACCACCTCTTTGTGGTGGAATCTGCTGAAGGCACGGTCAATCAGATCTGTTAGGACAGTTGGTTAGACAGTGGATGAAGGGCATTATATCTTCCTTAAAGTTTCCTTTCAGTCTCATTAGCATTCCAAATTTAAAGATCTCATCTCCTGCTACCAAACCAAAAGAAAAAAACAAACAGAAGCTCTTTATCTCAACATTTTTAACATAAATGTTTTATCTGAACATTTATGAGTACAACTTCATACACCTTGGAAAAAATCTGGGAAGACATGAGCTAAACTGTTTATAGATTCCTCAAAAGGATCCTCCAGTGACCAGAACTGGTACTTGAAGACTTTCATTTTTCATTTAGTACACTTTATCAGAGCCTGGATTTCTTGTGAGCATATATTCCAATAGAGGCTAATTAACTAGTTACATTTTTTAAAGTCAGTGTCTCATTCTTCTTATTTTCTTTCCTACAGGCAGAAAGATTTCATTTAGTTTTTGAAATGCTGTTTTACACCATGCTGCCAGGACCTGAGCATGACTGATACACCATGACATCTATGGCAGAGTAGTCTAGTACAGAACTTCTCAAACTTTCATTGGCAGACCAAGCACCTGGGATGTGGTTAAAATACAGAATCTGTGGTGGTGCCTATTGGATCACATGCTGAATGGTCCACTTCTCCCAGCCCCCCAACCCAAATACCCATATTATGGACCAACAGTACTAATCCTATCTGGGAATGTGAGAGAAATGTAGAATTCTAGACCCATCTTAAACTATTAAATCAGAATCTGCTTTTTAACAGGGTGTCCAGGGGAACCAATTGGCACATTATAGTTTGTGAGACACATCAGTACAGGGTATTTGGTAATGTCCCTTCTGAAATCCATTCAGGAAGAGAAAATAGCAATCTGAGGTTCTGGTGCTTTATACACAAAGAGAAAATACCTTAATATTAAAGCCACTCAGGATGACTGTAACATCTCTAGTCTAAATTTTAAAAAAATTTTAAATTAAGAAGTGCTCTACAGATCATGTGGGCTTTAGCTCACTGGAGGTGGGAGATGGATGGAATAAATGAACTCTGTCAGGATAGTTTTAATTCTGATATTTTTGAGTCAGGGAAAAGTTCCAAGATGGAGAAATGTAACTAGAGACTTTCTAGCAGTCAGGTGATGGGTTTACAGCTCTGGAGTAGGACTGCTGAGCTGGCAGAGACAGAGGGCATGGGTGCT
Organism: Dipodomys ordii; assembly: GCF_000151885.1. Lineage (NCBI taxonomy): Eukaryota > Metazoa > Chordata > Mammalia > Rodentia > Heteromyidae > Dipodomys > Dipodomys ordii. The sequence goes on from NW_012267430.1 coordinate 718,156, forward strand.
TACCATGCAACTCAGCTCTTGGAATGAGTTTAGGGCCAATGAAGAGGGAGCAGAGCTCCTTCACCAGGCTGGGATAGGAGAGCTTGCTCCAATGACGCAAGGTGTCTCTGTCCAGCTGTGGGAGCTCCTCAGGCACGTAGAGACCCCCATCAGGTGCATAGCCAGAGAAGAGGGCTCCTTCAAAGTCGACCTGTGAGGCCATCCCCCTGGTGCTGGTATACCACATGATCCTGGAGGCCTGCAGAGGGAACAGTTGCAGAGGACCTGGTCTTCAAGTCCCAGCACTCCACAGGGTAAAACTCGAACAGCCACAGCCCCCACAGCTGGTCTCTGAGCCACCACTAACTGAGCTGTCTGTCCCAGACCTGCAGACAACAGATCTAACTTGAGTCTCTGGTACTATTCAGATTATGAACTTGATTCACTACCTTAGAGAAGAGTACTAGGAAATTCTGGGAAAAGAGAAAGCTCAGTCCACATGAGGTTGGTGTAGGATATTTGAAGAAATAGGCAGCTTTCCCCCCACATCCCCAGTACTGGGGTGTAAACTCAGCCGCGTGCTTGCTCAGTTGCTTAGTGTGTTTCCACTTGAGCCATGCCTCCACTCCAGCTTTTTGTGCTCATACTGGAGCTTGAACTGAGGGTCTGGGTGCTGTCCCTAAGTACTTTTGCTCAAGGCTAACACTCTACTACTTGAGCCACACGTCTACTTCTGGCTTTTTGCTGTTTAATTAGAGATAAGAGTCACATGGACCTTCCTGCCTGGGCTGGCTTCAAACCAGGATCCTCAGATCTCAGGATTGCCGGCATGAGCTACAAGCTTCAGACTAGCCACCTTTTTGATGATTATTTTGGAGGGAGAGGGTAGAGGTGTCCTTGACACCTGTGGAACCAGTGTGAGTTCTATATGGATTGTCATATGCCAGTCCTCTGGCATATGATATATGGTTCACCCAATTTAGAGCAGAGATGAGCTTAATCATCCAAGCCAGGAATCTGTAGACAGTGAAAAGGAACAGGGGGCATAGGCATGAGATATATGACCCCCTAGTATAGAAGTCTTTGTTAAAGAAAGGAAGTCAAGGTAACACCAAAAGACTACTGCAGTGGGTGCGCAATGCAAGCACAATGTCCACACACAGAAGCAGGGTGGGGAAGTCAGGGGCTAGCAGCGCCTTAATAGAGGAATGTAATTCTTGGCAAGGGTTAGTGTCCAGCAAGCTGTCTGAGAACCTGGAGTAGCAGGAAGAAAGTCTTGTGAGTTCACTTGATAGAGCTGGACTAAATAAAACCATGCAAATGAGCTACCCAAAAAACTTCTGCACACGTGTGGCCAGGGGCAGGGGCAGGTGGGGCAATAAGGATCGGCGGCAGGAAATATTTTCAGAGCACCTGAGTGGAATGGACCACGTGTGCTCTTGCTCTGCGCTCCCCGCTCAGTAGGATGCGGGCAAACTGTCCAAGAACAAAGGTCAGGGTTGACTCCAGCTCTGCCCGTGGGAGCACAGTGATGGACTGATTAGCCACGAACCCAGGCTCTTTACCAAGCCGGGAATTGTCCATGTCCTGTCCACCTGCCGCAGGGGGTGAGCATTCCCAGGCCAACAGAGCAAAAACTACAGAGCAACACCGCAGTGCACTGCAGAAGCCCAGGGAGAGAATCTGCTCGGGCAGTGGCGGTGAAGTTGAGGAAGAATGGACTGATTTAATGGGGCCTGCAGGCACCGGCTGCAGGACTGGCCTAAGTAAACCTTGGGGCCTACTGTGGTAGTCATCTTCCCTGCTACTCCTCTGGAGCTTAAACCAGAGCGAAGTGGGGAGGGGCGCGGACGGGGGGGGGGGGGGGGGTCCTCCCTTCGGGGACAGGCCTGCAGGAACACGTGGGCCTGGGTGGAAAGTTGGTCCCGGGAGGCCTGAGCTTCTCGCTGGGGCCTAAGCCTCCGGGCACAGAGCATCACCCCAAAGTCGGGGTTCACAGCCGAACCCCTACAAGGCAGGAGGCGCCCCCTCCCTCCCTCCCCCCATCCCCCCTCCCGGCTGCTCCAGCTTGGAGGTCACAGACGCAGCTAGCGCGGACTTCGGGCCGGGCAGGGCCGGGCTGCGAGGGCGGTCAGGGCCCAGACACGCCATCCAGGGCCTCAGCGAGGGGGCAGCGGGGCCGCGCGCGGTTACCGGGAGCGGCGCGCGGCGCAGGGGCAGCGGGGCTGGGGCTTCGAAGGCGGCGCAGCAGCCCGGACCCACAGCGTGACTTCCGGGAGGAGCCCGGGATTTAGGCATTCAATGCCCAGAGCAGGGGCGGGGCGAGGGGCGGGGCGAGGGGCAATGGGCGGGGCGGAGGCGTGTGACTGGGAAGATGATGATGAGAGTTGTCTACGAGAGAAATCTCTCGCTGGTGACCCTGCTAAAAGCTTTATTCACACCCAGGCTCTTAATCTTTGCCAGGAGGCTGAATAAGGGTAAAACCCTCATTTTTCACTTTGATAAAAGAAGGCAAGATAGTAGGAAGGACTCTTTGTCTCTGTCTCTCTAGCTCTCGCTCCATGGCTCTGGCCCGCGCTCTCCGTCTCTCTGTCTCTCTGTCTCCCTCGTGTGTGTGTGTGTGTGTGTGTGTGTGTGTGTGTGTGTGTGTGTGTGTGTGTGTGTGTGTGTGTGTATCTCCCTCTGTCTCCCTTGTATTGGTTTTAGGGCTGAATTCAGGGCCTGGGCCCTATCCCCGAGCTTTTTTACTCAAGACCACAGCTCTACCATTTGAGCCATACCTCCACTTCTGGCGTTTTGCTGTTTAATTGTAGATAAGACTCTCCTGACTGGGCACCCGTGCCTCAAAGCCAGTAATCCTAGATACTCAGGAGGCTGAGATCTGAGGATCACAGCTCACAGCCAGCAGGGTAGAAAAGTCTGTGAAAGACTCATCTCCAATGAACTAAAATAAGGCAGAAGTTGGACTGTGGCTCAAGTTGGTAGAGTGCTACCCTTGAGTACAAAGAGGCTCAGGGACAAAGCCCAGGTCCTGAGTTCAAGCCCCAGGACTGGCAAAAAAACAACAACAACAACAAAAACAAGAGTCTCCTGGATTTGTCTGGGATGACTTTGAACTAAAATCCTCAGATCTCAGCCTCCTGAGTGTCTAGGGCTCCAGGCTTGAGTCACTGGGGTGTGGCTGGCCCTTCTCTTTTGGTTGCTCCTCTAAAACATCAAATAGCTGACTAAACTCTTTCCCTCCCAAACTGGGACTAGAATCCATTGCATGGGTACCCTGACTTTACTAAAAAAGAAAATCTGTACATAGACCTATTCTAGGCAAAATTTTGCCTCCCAATTCATTTTGAAGAACGAATGCTAGAACCAAGAAAAAAATATCCTCCTGATACAGCCCAGTTCTTGGGATTCACATTCACACTCTTCTGCCCCATTCAGGCAGCAGTTTGAGTTTCTGTGCTGGACAGGTGCTGTCTAAAATTTATTCCTGGGACTGGGCTGAACTTAGTCACTATCCCAGATGGACCTGTTTCCTCCTTGCTTCTACGGATGACATTTCTCTAAAACTATGGCCTCTGTTTGATCCAATTACCTACTATCCAAACTTTGGCACACACATGGTGTCCAGCCAGCATACCTGCACAAGTCCATGTGGCCACCACTGCCTGATTGCTCTGGTGAGACTCAGATTCCAGAGTAGGGAGACACCAAGGGACTGTCACTGCTCAGTTATTGGACTGGCTTTTCAAGCACAAGCTGAAGATAGAGACTGGGCACTGTCCCTTAGTCTTTTCACTCAATGCTAGTGTTCTACCACTTGAGTCACATCTCCACCTCCAGCTTTCTAACTCAGAATCCAGAGAAACTGAGGCATGTGCCAAGATTCAATCCTGTTTGCTACACTACTGTGTGTGCAGGTGTGTATTGGTACTGGAGCTTGAAGGTAAGGCCTGGGCACCTACTGTGACTACATTTTTCACTCAAGACTAGAACTCTACCACTTGAGCCACACCTCCACTTCTGGCTTTTTGCTGGTTAATTGGAGATAAGAGTCTCATGAGTCCTACAGACTTTTCTGCACAGCTCAGCTACAAACCACAATCCTTGCATCTCAGCCTCCTAAACTGCTAGGATTACAGGCATGAGCAACCAGTCACAGGCTTGTTACAGTATTTATAACCAAGCCAATAAAGTCTTCTTAACCATCCAAGGGCCACAGAGCCTTCCTCAGGGCTCTCTCACCAGGCTCACATAATCCTAGAACACTCCACCATCCTATGGGCAGAAAGGCAGCAGAAGCACTTCTGTGAACTGTAGTTTGACTTCTGAAAGAAGGCTGGGACAACAGGGTTAATCATTAGGAGTTGCTGCCTAGAACACTGAGACTAGCAGGTGCATAAAATACAAAACTTCTGCATGGCCCAAGAGAAAGAAATCTCAGTGCAATCAGGAATAGTAGGGGTAGAGAGTTCTCAGACACTTCTGCACTGTAACAACATGTAATTTTTGTGAGGTTAAAAATCCCCTTGAGGGGTTGGGAAGATGGCTCAGTGATAGAGTGCTTGCCTTGCATGCCTGAGGCCCTGGGTTCAATTCCTTAGCATCACATAAGCAAAAAGAAAAAAGCCGGAAGGGGCACTGTGGCTCAAGTGGTAGAGCGCTAGCCTTGAGCTGAAGAGCTGAGGGACAGCGCCCAGGCCCAGAGTTTAGGCGCTACTACCGGACCAAAAAAAAAAAAAAAAATCCCCTTGAAGCTGGGTACTGGTGGCTCACACCTCTAATCTTAGCTACTCCGGAGGCTGAGATCTGAGGATTGCAGTTCAAAGCTAGCATGGGCAGGAAAGTCCTTGAGACTCGTATCTCCAATTAGCCATCAGAAAACTGGAAGTGGAGTGTGGAGCTGAAGAGCTGAGGGACAGGGCCCAGACCCAGAGTTAAAGCCCTATAACCGACCACAACAAACAAACAAACAAAAAACCTAAACCTCTCCTTGACATTGATTAGAATGTTTAGCTGCCTGTGGCTTTGAAGCCAGACTTTGAAAAGCCAAAATAAGCTTGAGGGGAAAACCCACAATTAGAAAACTGATATGTCTCAAGTTCAAAACCAAGTGTAGAATAAAAATGACATAGTACTAAAGTAAGTGTAAGAGGTGCTTAAAAGCTGCCAGGCTCTAGTGGCTCAAGCCTATTCGCCACGCCACGTGAAGTCTGCGTGAGAGATTGCTCCAGGCAAAGCATAAGCTTCAAGGAAGCATGCCTGCAGGAAGGGGGTGTTGGTTCAAGTCTTCCTATACACTTGGCTGCACCTATATTGCCTCTACTTTTATTCTTATTATATCCTTCTTGGTTGTACATTAGTTGCCTTTATTCTTGTTTTGGCTATTTTTCTATTGATCCACAAATAGAGCTTGTTGTTTCTTTCCAGTCCAATAGAGACGGCTTCTCTGAATAATAAAGACTAGGACTAAAGATTAAATGTGGACAATGCCCCAATCAATCTATCATCTGATGTGACGCTGCCTCCAGAAGCTCCTGCAACTTCACAAGCAGTTTTGCAGCTCACTCATAGTAAATATAGAAATTTAAAATTTCCAGAAAGGTTACAACAGGCAGAATTAATGAATTAAACTAAACCAGAAGGAGTTATCCCAGAAGCACAGAGAATTCTAGAAAAAGGGACCCCTGATAATAAAAGGAAAAGAAAGATTCCCACAACAGTTATGACTATGTTTGGTCCAGCTTACATTATAGGGAATAGATGGTGGTTTCCCACCAATATAAAGTTAGTGACATCACATTTCCTGAGCTGACCAATGAACCGTTACCTTATACAGGAGTTTATAAAGATAAAAATAGATGGATTTATGTAAAAGGAGAAAGAGTATCTTGGTACTCATTAGATTTTATGCAAAGATCTAGACCATTATGGTGTTTGTATTAAACAACAACAAGATAGTTTCAAATAACAATTAGAAATTTATGTGAACAAATATTGGGATTAAAATTATA
>NW_012267430.1:731125-735441 GCF_000151885.1 Dipodomys ordii
AAAAAAAACAAAATAAAATAAAATAAAATAAAAAGTTAAATAGCCTATCGGTGAGCTGTAGGATTTTAAGCAGCTTAATGGAAGTATGATTGGAATCCTCAAAATAGAGAATAGAAATAAAATATTCAAAGAAATAATGACCTCCCCCAATCTGTTTTATTAAAACTGTTATGCAGCTCAAAGAAGTCCAACAAATCCAAGTACAAAAATGTACCTATTTCATCAGAATCATATTGTTTATAATCAATGATAAAGACAAAAATATTTAAAGTAGCCAGAAAATAAAAGATAAATTAAATAGAATAACAAAGGAAGAAGTGCTAGTAGACTTCTCATAGGAAACAATGCAAGCTCAAACAATGGAACATCTTCAAAGAAATAAAAGGAGGAGGAGGAAACTCTGCAACACTGAATTCTACAGCAGTGAAAACATGTTCTAGAAATGAAGGCAATGAACAATGTTTCAGACAAAAACTGAAATAATCAGCATCAGACTCACATTACAAGAAACACTGACAGTCCTTTGTGAGGGCATGTATGACCTTTATACATTTCTTCTCTTAATTATATTAGCATATATTAACTGTACAAAATAATCTATTTCACTGAGACATTTCCATACATGAATGTAACATATTTTGATCACATTGAACCCCACCCCACCCCACCCTATTGCTCTCATTCAGTCCCCTTCCTCTTCTCAAATAATTTTTCTTCTACTTCTATGTCTTGTTAAAAATCTGGATTTTCCAGGAAATGGAAATGAGGTTTTTTTCCATTGTTTTTGTTTTCTTTTCTTTTTTTGTTCGTTTATTTATCTGTCTTTGGAAGGGTAAGGCGGAGCACATAAATGGAAGGGCAAAAGGTGAACAAATGCAGCAATGGTATTCACTAGACACTATGTTGAAAGTGAACTATACAACTTGTGGGTGGGGACAGGAGGGAAAAAGTGGGACAGAGCAAGGGAAGGGGTGACATTGTCCAAAAAGAAATGTGATCTTGGGGCTGGGAAGGTGGCTCAATGGTAGAGTGCTTGTCTTGCATGCATGAGGCCCTGGGTTCGATTCCTCAGCACCACATAAGCAAAAAAAGAAAAAAGCCAGAAGTGGCACTGTGGCTCAAGTGGTAGAGTGCTAGCCTTAGAGCTGAAGAGCTGAGGGACAGCGCCCAGGCCCAGAGTTCAAACCCCACGACTGGACCCCCCCAAAAAAAGAAAAAAGAAATGTAATCTTTACCTAACTGTAACCCCTCTGTAGCATTTTTTAAAAGCAGAAAAAATTGGGATTCTATATATGATGCATGAGGTAATTTTCCTCCTGAGTCTTCCTTAGTTCACTTACATGATTACCTCTAATTCTATTCATTCTTCTAAAAATGACTTGGTTCCTTCTTCTATCTTAACCCACTCACCTACTGATGGGCATCAAGGCCAAGAGTGCCATAATAAATACATATAACTGGGTTCAATTCTGTGGGTATATACCCAGGAATTGGTATGGCTGGATTATAGAGTAGTTCTAATTTTATTTTCTTTTTGAGTGCTGAAGATTAAACCCAGGGCTTAACATAAGCTAGGAAAGCATTCTACTGCTGAGCTATATAACTTTTTTTTTTGGAGAAAATCTCCATACTGTTTTCCATACTGGTGACCCAATTTACCAATTCCCACCAACAGTAGGTAGGTTTTCTTCCATTCCCCATCCCTACTTCTTAGTCCTGGAACCTCACCAGCGTTTACTGTGTTTTATTTTCTTGAGAGTAGCCATCTGATTGGGGTGAGATTGATTTGCATTCCTAGGTTGGTTAAAGGGGTTAAGCATTTTTTCCATAAACTTATTGCTCATTTGTACTTTTTAAAAAAGAAAACTGTCTCTTTTATTCATTTATCTATTTATTGATTGGATTATGTGTTCTTTTAATGTTTAACTTTTTGAGCTCTTTACATATTGATATCCCATCAGCCAAATACGTGATAAAGATATTTTCCCATTCTATAAGATGTCCCTTCGCTCTGGTACTTGTATCATTGGCTGTGCTGCACTTTTTTTTTTTTTTTGGGTCCGGTTGTGGGGCCTGAACTCTGGGCCAGGGCGCTGTCCCTCAGCTCTTCAGCTCAAGGCTAGCACTCTACCACTTGAGCCACAAGGCCACTTCCGGCTTTTTTCTTTTTGCTTATGTGATGCTGAGGAATAGAACCCAGGGCCTCATGCATGCAAAGCAAGCGCTCTACCACTGAGCCACCTTCCCAGCCCAGTGCTGCACTTTTTTGATTTGATGCAATCCCATTTGTAAATTCTTTCTATTATTTATTGAGTTACTGAAATCTATTGTCATTTCCTATGACTTCAAGTATTTTCCCTTAGAGGTTTCAAAGTTTCAGGTATTACATTAGCATTTTTATACATTTTAAGTTGATTTTTTTGTATAATGATAGGGATCTAATTTTAGTCATCTATATGTGGATATCCAGTTTTTCCAGCACCATTTGTTAAGAGAGCTATCTTTTCTGAAATGTATATTTCTGGAACCTTCATTGAGAATAAGATATGTGGGTTTATTTCTGGTCCTTCTATTCTATTTTGTTGCTCTACATGTCTGTTTTTGTACCAGTATCAAGCTGCTTTTGTTATAACTCCTTAGAATAATTGAAATCCAGTATTGTGATACTTCCAGTATTGCACTTTTTGCTCATGATTTTACTTTGTCTATCAGGATTTTTATGCTAACTTACGAATTTTAGAATTTTTTCTGTTTCTGTGGAGAATGTCATTGGAATTTTTATGAAAATTACATTGAACCTGTAGATTGCTTTGGGATGTGTAATCATTTTCAGCATATTCTGCCAGTCCAGGAATGAGAGAGAGAGCTCTACTGTCTAGTGTCTTCTTCAATTTCTTTTTTCTTTTTTTTCCTCATCAGACATGAGGCTTGAACTCTAGGCCTGGACACTGTCCCTGAGCTCTTCAGCTCAAAGCTCACACTCTGCCACTTGAGCCACAGTCTAGTGGTTAATTGGAGATAAGAGTCTCATGGATTTTCCTGCCCTGGCTGGCTTTGAACCATGATCCTCAGATCTCAGCCACCTGAGTAGCTAGGATTACAGGTGTGAGCCAAGGTGCCCAGCTCTTGAATTTCTTTATTGATTGTGTCACATGCTCCTTTTGTTTGTTTGTTTGTTGTTGTTTTGTCAGTCTTGGGGCTTGAACTCTGGGCCTGGGCACTATCACTGAGCTCTTCGGCTCAAGGCTAGCACACTACCTCTTGAGCCACAGCACCACCTACAGCTTTTTTCTGTTTATGTGGTACTAAGGAATTGAATCCAGGGCTTCATGCATGCAAGGCAAGCACTCAACCACTAAGCTATTCCCTTCCCATGTGAGATTCTTATCTCTAATTAATCACCAGCAAAAAATCCAGAAGTGGGAGTTGGGAAGGTGGCTCAGTGGTAGAGTGCTTGCCTAGCATGCATGAGGCCCTGGTTTTCTGGTTGTTAATTGGAGATAAGGGTCTCACAGACTTTCCTGCCTGGCTGGCTTTGACCTGTGATCCTCACATCTCAGCCTCCTGAGTAGCATGAGCCACCTTGCCTGGCTGCTACTAGGTTTTAAGTGCTGATTTTTTAATCCTGTTACTTCACTGAGTTTATCAGATCTAAGAGTTTACTGGTGGAGTCTTTATTGTCTTTTAAATATAGGATCATATCTGCAGATAGAGTTTCATTTCTGCCTTCCTTATTTGTATCCTTTTTGTTTATTTCTCTTGCCTTATTATAATGACTATGTACTCAAGCACTGTATTAAATAAGAGTTGAGAGAGTAATTACTTGTCTCAGTCCTGATTTTTAAAGGGAATTCCTCAATTACTGTAATATCAGCTATGGGGTTATCATATACAGCCTTCATTTATTTACCTATGATCTTAATGTTTCTAGTTTTTTCAGGGTTTTTACATGAGGGATGATATGTATATTGTGGGAGGAGAGTTATTGAGGCTTAAACTCAGCACCTGGACACTGTCGTTGAGCATTTTTGCTCAACATTTGCACTCTGCCACAGCTCCATTTCTGGATTTTGGATGGTTAATTGGAGATGAGTCTCATGGACTTTCAAACTCATCTTCAGTTCTCAGTCTTCTAGCTAGGATTATAGATGTGAGCTACTGTTACCTAACAGGATGTGGTTTTGTTCATTTGTTTGATTGTTTTTTTTATTTTATTTATTTATTTTTTTTGGGTCCGGTCATGGGGCCTGAACTCTGGGCCTGGGTGCTGTCCCTCAGCTCTTCAGCTCAAGGCTAGCACTCTACCACTTGAGCCA
>NW_012267430.1:742321-791319 GCF_000151885.1 Dipodomys ordii
AAAAAAAAAAAAAGAACTTCGGGGAAGGGAGGGAGGGGATGGTAGGGGGAAAACAATGGAGGGGCTAACAATGTTCAAGAGGAAATGTACTCATTACCTCACTCATGTAATTGTAACCCTCTGTATAGTATGTTTACAATAAAAAAAAGTGAAATTTAAAAAAAAGATAACTTGCAAGGTCTTTCCATTTCCTTATGAATAGGGCAATGTCATTCTTTCTGATGGAAGCATAGAATTCCATTGTGTATATTTACCACGTTTTCTTGATCCATTCAACTACTGAGGGGTATATGGGTTGGTTCCATATCTTAGCTATGGTAAATAATGCTGCAGTGAATGTAGTTGTGCTGGTAGCTGTAGTGTGGTCTTGTTTGTGATCATTTGGGTAAAGGTTCAGGAATGAGATTACTGGATCATAGGGGAGTTCCAAACTGCTTTCCAGAGTGGTTGAGCCAGTTTACATTCCCACCAACAGTGTAGTAGCAGTCCCTTTTGGCCACATCCCTGCCAGCATCTACTAGTATTTGTTTTCTTGATAATGACCCTTCTAATGGGTTAAGTGGACTCTCAATGTGGTGTTGATTTGCATTTCTTTTATGGCCAGAGATGTTGAACAATGGGGTGATTGTTTCTTTGAGGATTTTTTATTGAGGGGTTTAATTTTTTGAGGTCTAAGTATATTTTTATACGAGGGTCTGTTGTATAGCTAGTGAAGATCTTTCTCCCAATCTATGGGCTTTTTATTGATCTTGCTAGCTATGTCCTTTGCCATGCAGAAGCTCTGCAGTTTAATGCAATCCCATTTATCCAGCCTATCTTTGATTGTTGTGTTTCTGGATTTTTATTTAGGAAGTTTTAACCAGTGTCAAGGAGCCCTAGTATATCCCCTATCCCTTCCTGTAATATTTTCAGGGTACCTGCTCTTATCTCAAGGTATTTGATCCATTTGGATTTGATTCTGGTGCAGGGTGATATATAAGGATCTAACTTCAGTTTTTCTACATATGTATAGTCAATTCTCCAGCACCATTCTCTCATTTGTAATAATTAGTATATGTCTAGGATAGTCCTAGCAGAGGACCACAATAGATCAATAACTATGTACATATGATCATATAAAATGATGCTATATTGAAATGATCTCCAAGATATGGAAACAAGAGGTTTTTGTTGTTGTTGATGATGTTTTTAATGTACTGCATGAAGTTATTTCTTTTTTCTTTTGCTTCCCTCACACTTTGTTTACCTCCTGTCATCACTGTTTTTGAGTCTGGTACCCTGTGTCTTGTATATACATTTATCTTAATTGGAGAAGGGAAGGGGAATAACAAAATGGTGAAATAAAGGACAAAGGGTGAACAAATGCAACAGTGATACTCACAAGACAATACGCTGGAATTAACTTTACAATTTGGGGGAGAGAGTTGGGAGGAGGGAACGTGGGAGAAAATGTGGGAGGGGATAACAATGTTCGATAAGAAATGTACTCATTACCTTACTAATGTAATTATAACACCTCTGTACATCACCTTTAGAGCAAATAAAATTAAATTAAAAAGATAATGTGCCGTTTAAACATGAATGACCATGCAATGTGGAATTTTAATGTACATAATAGTAATACATAAGAAAAGTGTAGGACAAAGATATGAAAAAAACTGAAGTAGTTTTAAAGTTTTCATTGTATATAGGAAGTGGTGCAATATCATTTAACAATACCATATGATAAGTTAAGGTGTGTACTCTAGACCATAAAGCAATCATAAAAATATTAAATATTCCATAGCTAACCAACCAACAGGGAGGATAAAATAGTGACACAAAATATGTAATTAGCCCACAAAATACAGAAAAGTCAAAGAAAATAGAAAACAGAAATATGACAGATTTAAAAAAACACAAAGATACTTTAAAGTTAATGGCTTATTGGCTTAGGCTATAGTTTTTAGGTCAAACATCAGTAGCACAAACAATTTTAAAAAGTTGAAGACCGGACTTAATGAAAATCAAAGCTTTTATGCTTTGAAAAATGCCATCGAGAAAGCATACCACCACCAAAACCTGAGGAAAAATAGGTGTAAATCATATATCTCATAAGGAACTGTGTCTAGAATATATAAAGCCTTAGCTGCTAACTCAACAATTAGAAAAGAAATAATAGAATTTAAAATTAAGAAAAGAATTTGAATACATTTTCCCCCTCAAAAAAGGGAAGATACACAGTGTCAAACAAACACATAAAAAGATGCTCAACACCACCAGCCACTAGTGATATATACTCCTCATCCATTAGGATAGCTCTAATAAAACAGATGGGACAATAATACGTGTTGGCAAGGGCATGGAGTAATTAGAAACCTCCTATATTGCTAGTTATGGACAAGATTGGTATTTTCTTAGGAAGGATGTAGGTGAGGAGTCAACTCAAAGGGCTTGCTGTGCTAAGATGATTGTGAAGTGAAATAGTCTTGGTTTGGGCAATCAAAGCCTAAAACACTGGAACTTGGAGACTGAAGTCATAAAGTCTTTGATCACTTACAGGCATCCATGAAAGCAAATTTAAGCCTTTTGATCTCTATATTTTGGTCACCTTTCATGTACAGAGTGATAAACTTCAGGAAGGTTGAAAAGAGTTGCCCACTCCCTAGCCTCCTTATGCTTAAAACTTCTAGTCCTGCACAGAAGCCCCTGGGGAAAAAGAGGTGTTTCCAGTACCTAGGAACTCCAGTCTTGCTCTTTAGGAATAGATGAGTGCAGTCAACCTCTGTCAATCCTCTCAGAGACCTCAAGGGTTCGTCAGAGTTGCCTCTTGAGAGGAACACAGCTTGGCAAACCTCTGAAACTTCCTGACTGAAACTTTAAAAACCTGGGAGATCAATAAAGGATGTTCAAAGTCCTGGCTCTAGATGAATTGTGCTCAGAAACTCTCTGGACTTCTATTCTGGAATGTGTGACATAAATGTGGCTATCCATCCTTCACTCCTCTCAATTGATCACAATGTGTATTTCTTACGTGAATTTCTTATTGAGATTGGGAATGGAGGTGAGAGTAGGGGATGGGGACCCTCCTCAAGAATCACTGAAGATATTGGCAGCAGTATTCCATATGTAACATTGAGAGGCAGTCTTTGTTACTCTCTGTTGAGTTTCAGAGGAGTCCTCTAAGCTGGGGTGCAGAGATGATTGGTGGAGACTTGAATGGAGGACAGGTGGGACATTTCCAAATGAGATAGAGAAACAGGTGAGTAAGGACCCAGGAGAGATACTGGGGTGCCCAAGGTAGCCCCTCGACACTCACACTCAATCTCATCAGTAGTGCCTTCCCCAGGAATGACTATGGCCATGCTTACTAATCATGTACAGAAGCTTGCTGATCATGGCTTTGTTTTTGATTTTCCTTATAAAGCAGACTCAAGCCTCTTTCTATGATTATGTGACCACCATCATTTGGTTCTGATATAAATTCATGAAGATTAGAGAAGGGGAGAGTATACTGGGAAGAGTAGAGTGGTATGTGCTACTTCTGTGTGGAGACAGAAACAAGGTCAAGAAATAGAAGTGCTTAGTGGCTCACCCCCATAATCCTAGCTATTCAGGAAGCTGAGGTCTGAAAATCATGATTCAAAGCTAGCTCGGGCTTTGGCAGACAAATCTGTGAGGCTCCAATTCACTAGCAAAAAAAATCCAAAATGAGAGACATGAATCAAGTGGCAAAGCACCCATCTGTGAGCCAAAAATCCAAGCGAGAGCACAAGACCCTGAGTTTAAGCCCCAGTTCCTCTCCCCGCCTATATACCCATAAGTCCCAGGACTAACAATAAAACAAGCAATTAAACTAAGGAGTAGCAGTACATTGCAATTTGGATTCCATAGTAAAATATAATACTGGATTCTATAGTATATTCACGGCTCATGAGGGAAAAGGAAGATTTTAAAGGGGAAGGATTTATTGATCCATTTGGATAAGAAAAATCCAAAAGCATTAACAATTTATTATGAACACTTGGGCAAATGTTCTATCCAGATCACCTTGTATGAACCATTTCCATCTTAAAAAGGGGCAAGGACAAACTCTGACCTCATAAATTTGTATGCATGTGTAAGATGCTCCAAGTATTCATTCATGTAGAATGAGAAAATATTTCTAGAGCTTTTAGAAAGTACATGTGAGGGGGCTGGAAAGGTGGCTCAGTGGTATAGTGCTTGCCTTGCATGCATGACACCCTGGGTTCGATTCCTCAGCACCACATAAGCAGAAAAAGCTGGAAGTGGTGTTGTGACTCAAAGTGGTAGGGCGCTAACCTTGAGCTGAAGAGCTGAGAGACAGCGCCCAGACCCAGAGTTCAGGCCTCATGACAGAAAGGAAGAAAGCAAGAAAGGAAGGAAGCAAGAAAGGAAGAAAAGAAAGAAAGAAAGAAAGAAAGAAAGAAAGAAAGAAAGAGAGAAAGAAAGAGAGAAAGAAAGAAGAAAGAAAGAGAGAAAGAAAGAGAGAAAGAAAGAGAGAAAGAAAGAGAGAAAGAAAGAGAGAAAGAAAGAGAGAAAGAAAGAGAGAAGGAAAGAAAGAAGGAAAGAAAGAAGGAAAGAAAGAAGGAAAGAAGGAAAGAATATGTGAAACTATTTATATCAAGCATATACAAGTCCACAACTTCATAACTCCCTGCTTCTAATTTTTATCTAGTTCTAACAAGAAAGACCATCTAGTTATCATCTACCTTCACACTTAGGAACTACAATATGCCAGGTACCAATCTCTGGTTCTCTTTCTAGTGACTAAATCCTGAGTAAGTATACTTTTTCAAATACAAACTGCCTTGCATTTTGGATGAAGATGTGAAAGGTAGACAACTCCAGGCTGTGGAGGCCTCCTGAAAAAGGCCTGATTTTCCTGCTCTTACCTAGAGATGTGACCCTTGGCTTGACATTTTGCCTTGGAATCTCAGAGTCTTCCTGCTAGGATGGGAGTGGTTGTACACACCCTGGCTGTGTGGTTGGAGTTCAATGAGTGTTGGTAAGCAATGCCATGTAGGGTAAGGTTCATCTGTCTTTTCTAGTTTTCTGGAACTTGCAGTCTTTCTAGTTGCAGTGAAAAATACGATTTCACACCAGACTCAAGCATTTATCTACTTGGGCCTGTTTGAAAAAGGAGTTAAGTGAATTGCTGAGATGCCTGACTCTTCTCTTCCCTTGGGGACCGTACATCTTTATAAAATCACTCTTATTTCAGTTAATACCACTCTTGCTCAAGCCCTGGAGATTTCACTTTGCCCTGGGGAAACAATATCCATTCAAGCTATTGGAAGTGGCCAGCCAAAGAGGACTCACAGTCTCTAGCCTCCTAAGTTATTAGGGAATAGTTCAGTCAAATAATATTTAGTTGAAATTTAACTAAATTGCCAAAACTTTGGCCAAAGGAGGAATTCAGGTTGAAATACACATATATATACTTATCAGAAAGTGAGCTGAGCAGTCCCACCAATCACCACTCGCTGCTCACTATGGACACTGCACATATTTTTTTTTTGCTTTGCTTTGCTTTGTTTTCTTTTTCTTTTTCTTTCTTTCTTTTTTTTTGTTGTTGGTACTAGGGCTTGAACTCACATCCTCATGTTCTCCCTTGGCTCTTTTGCTCAAAGTTAAGCTCTACCATTTGAGCCCCATCTCCATTTCTAATTTTTTAGTGTTCTTTTAGTGGCTAATTGGAAAGAAGAGTCTCATGGATTTATTCATGTGGCCTGACTTCTAGTCTCAATCCTCAGATCTCAGCCTCTTGAGTAGCTAGGATTACAAGCCACCAGTCTCCAGCAATGTGCATTTTCATAAGCTCTGTATGTGTCTTGTAATCCTGGAAGGGCAGAGCTTCTGTGAAATGCTTATAAAGATATTGCCACACAGATTTCAGGTCTTTTCTCCTAGACTTCTTCTTAATTACTCTCTCATCTTTGCTCTGAGCTGGACATTAGTTTCCCATGTGGAACAAAGCAAAGATGCTATGTGGCACTTGTTTTCATCTTATCCATTCACTCTGCCATTCAGCAAGCATGAGGGCCTCATGTGCTCTGCCACTTTGTTAAGCCTTGGAAATATAACCATAGTTCCACCCTCCAGAAAATTAGGACATACTAAACTCACACAAAATAAACAAAAGGCAATGGAAAGAAGTGTTGTTAAAACCTGAAGCCTCACTGGGCACTGGTGGCTTACACCTGTAATTCTGACTACTTAGGAGGCTGAAATCTGAGGATCATGGTTCAAATCCAGCCTAGACAGGAAAATGTGAGACTCTTCTCTCCAGTTAACTACCAAAAAAAGCTGAAAATGGAGCTGTGTCTCACAGTGGTAGACTGGTAACTTTGAGCAAAAAAGCTCAGAGACAGCACCAGGCCTAAGTTCAAGTCCCAGGTCCAGAAAAAAAAAAAAGAATAAAAGAGGATATTCCTAGGGAAGGAACACAAAGGCACAATGTCTATGTGCTTCTGATCATATAAAATAATATTTATCAAAATGCACTCCAGGAAATGGAAACAAGAGGGTTTTTGTTTTTGTTTTCTTTTTGTCTTGTTTGTTCATGTATCTGCCTTTGAGAAGGTAACGGGGGTACAGAAATGGAGGAACAAAAAGTGAACAAATTCAGCAATAGTACTCACTAGACAATGTTGAAAATTAACTATACAACTTGTAGGTGGGGATGGGAGAGAAAAACGAGGAGAGAGTAAGGAAAGGGGTCAAACTATCCAAAAAATGTATTTCTTACCTGACTTATGTAACTGTAACGCCTCTGTATATCTCCTTTATAATAACAATTTATAAATAAATAAGAAAAAATTAATAATTAAATACACCCCAAACCTCTGTGTTTAATTCCAGGGACATCTCCATGTGAATCCATAATTATTTTCTCTGTCAGGATCACAAAATCTCATTTAGAGATTCATGGTCTACTTCCTATTCCCAAATCCGCATCCTGATCCTCTCATGCCAGAATTTTTGCAAGTTTCTTAAACCATTTCTCTACCACTGGGTCTTCCTACTGTCCCAATCCCATCTTTCCTGCTATCTTTAGTGTAATCTGCTAGCTTCTCAAATCAATTTGCATTACTCCTCTGCTTAGAGATTTGCATTGAGTTCTCATCACCTAGAATAGCAAATCCAAACTTTTGAGACTCTTTTTTTTTTTTTTTTTCCAGTCATGGTGCCTGAACCCTGGGCCTGGGCACTGTCCCTCAGCATTTCAGCTCAAGGCTAGTGCTCTACCACTTGAGCCACAGCGCCACTTCCAGCTTTTTCTGCTTATGTGGTGCTGAGGAATCAAACCCAGGGCCTCATGCATGCAAGGCAAGCACTCTACCACTGAGCCACCTTCCCATCCTCCCAAACTTTTGTTACTAGCATATCAACCTCACTATTTTATTTTTGACACAGCTTCTCATGACATTATATCTAATTTACCTTTGCCTCAGCCCCTTGCCCTAATTTTCTTTAGAGTAGTTCAAACTCTGGCCAAGGTGATACCATTTTATTACCTCCAAAGCTGAAGGTACCAACCACCTTCAACCTGTAGAAGCTGGTGTATTGACTGCTGGATTCTAACCAAGCCAGGAACAATTTGAATCCTCCTTCCCTGTGCTCTCTCAGCAATTCCAACAGTTCAGTAAGCAACCCCACAAGTGAAATCTGCACTGCCTAGATTAATATCTGTTTTCTGTACTGGACTTTAACGGATTATTCCTGTGTTATGAATTACCTTTCTTTAAGCTACTCTTTTTTAGCTAAAAAAAAAAAGTCTGGAGCCGGGTACTGGTGGCTCACGCCTGTAATCCTAGCTACTCACGAGGCTGAGATCTGAGGATCACGAAGCCAGCCCGGGCAGGAAAGTCCGTGAGACTCTTATCTCCAAAAAACCACCAGAAAACCAGAAGTGGTGCTGTGGCTCAAGTGGTAGAGCGCTTGCCTTGAGCTGAAGAGTTGAGGAATAGTGCCCAAGGCCTGAGTTCAACCCCCACGACCAACAAAAAAAAAAAAAAAAGAAGTCTGGCACCAGTGGCTCATGCAGTTCAAAGCCAGACTGGGCAGGAAAAGTTCCTAAGGCTCTTATTTCCAATAAATTACAAAAACAAAAACAAAAAAACTGGAAGTAGAGTTGTAGCTCAAGGGTAGAGTGCTAGCCTTGAGCAAAAGAATCCCAGGGACAGTGCCCAGGCCTGGAGTTCAAACCCAGAACTGGCAAAAGAAAAAGAAAAATTAAAATTACAGGCTCATGCCTGTAATACTGGCAACGTGGGAGGATTAGGTTTGCAGCCTATCCGGACAGGAAAGTCAATGAGAGCCTTATCTCCAATTAACTAGCAAAAAGCTGGAAGTAGCGCTCATGACTCAAGTGGTAGAGCACTAGCCGTGTGCAAAAATGCTCAAGGAGGGCTGGGAAGGTGGCTCAGTGGTAGAGCGCTTGCCTTGCATGCTCGAGGCCCTGGGTTCGATTCCTCAGCACCACATAAGCAAAAAAGAAAAAAGCCGGAAGTGGCGCTGTGGCTCAAGAGGTAGAGCACTAGCCTTGAGCTGAAGAGCTGAGGGACAGTGCCCAGGCCCAGAGTTCAGGCCTCACGTCCAGACCCCCCCCAAAAAAAATGCTCAAGGATAGAGCCCAGGCCCTGAATTCAAGCCTCAGAATTAGTGCATGTCTGTGCCCCCCCACCCACCCCCGCTTTCCCCTACACAAACAGAGCATATCTTAAGCAATAATATCCATAAGGTCATAAACTGACATTTTTTTTGGGGGGGGTCCGGTCGTGGGGCCTGAACTCTGGGCCTGGGCGCTGTCCCTCAGCTCTTCAGCTCAAGGCTAGCGCTCTACCACTTGAGCCACAGTGCCACTTCTGGCTTTTTTTCTTTTTGCTTATGTGGTGCTAAGGAATCGAACCCAGGGCCTCATGCATGCAAGGCAAGCGCTCTACCACTGAGCTACCTTCCCAGCCCCTGACATGAATTTCTAATATATATTACACAATGCATGATTAATGATACAAATGACTATCTATGCGATCTAAAATCATTGTGGGACTGTAGATCCCTCTGGGGAAACACAGTATTAGGAATAAAGCCCATTCTCCTTCCCCATCTGCTGAACACCAGCTCCTGCCCCCAGGTTCCCTGCTCAGAGTCCTGCATCCACCCTCCTTCCGGTCCTTCACTAAACTACATGCTGTTCTGTTTTCATGCTTTACAAGCTTTGCTTTCTCTTCATGCAAAGAAACTCCCTCTGCAGACAGAAAAGTCACTCTTGATTCTTTTTTTTAAACATTTAAACAAAACACCTTTTATTTTAAATGATACAGTTTTGAAACTAATACAATCCAGTCTTAATGTAGAGCCAGTTCGTTGGTGATTGCTTGTTTTTGCCTTGATCCTTTCAGTCCTTCCATTGGTGCATCATCCTGCTTCTATGCTTCCTGAGTTTTAAATAGGCTGTTTCATTCCTTCTTCTTTCTTTCTCTTCTTCTCTTGCTTTCTTTCTTTCTTTCTCACTCTTAATTCTTAAGTCAAACATTCTCTAAATTTTGAAGTTTTATTCAAATTTCTTTCCATCCAAAACACAGTTTCAATTCCCATCATGCCTCCTTCCAGACAGTGAATTCCTTGGTAGTTTCTAAATGTTATCCCAGCCATCATTTCATAATAGGACAGAGTATGCTCATTAAGTGGATAGGTAGCATAGTTTAAGCATCTGGGAAATGGAGACATAATGTTTACCTTCTGATATTGTTTTGAGGATTCAATAACAGGAAGTTCTTAGGATTCAGATAGTTAAGGCTGTTATTTCATCACTATAAACAGAATAGAGTAAAATGGGATGGGAGGGGAGGGGATGAGAGGGAAGAGAAGGGAAGGGGAAAGAGAAGGAAAAGAATGGGAGAGGAGGAGAGGATAGAAAAGGTGAGAGAAGGAAAGGGAAGATTATTCGAGATACTGGTTTCAGGGTATAGAGAAAGCAGACATTTCAGGAGGGCTTCCTGGAAGAAGACTGTGGAGCCAAGGTATAATGGATGCCAATGTGTGGCCACTATGGCCCTGCAAGGCTGTTTATCCAGAGAGAACTCAGGATTGCAAGGTACAGGTGGCAAGTTAGTAAAGGTTTGCTTTGAAGCAAACTTTGAAGCCAATTAGGCTACCTCAGGGGGCAAGAAACCCAAGCACACAGGACAAATAAATAGTGCTAGCTTTTACAGTCAAAACAGAGAAGGGCATAATGTGGTAGGCTTGCAGGCAAATTTGGAGTTCTTTCTTGATTAGATCAGTCTGCAAGTATCTCTACCACCTCCTATGCTAGCCCAGACTTTTCGATTCTACCTTGTAAAGATCTCTTTAAGGACCTTAAAGCAAATCATAGGAAGGTTTCACTTTCTATAATAGGAACATTCCTCAGAGGTTATTGAGCAAAGGGAAGATCTGTTTGTCGAATACACATTTCTCTATAGTTCAAGCAGTACAATTCTTACAGAGCAAACCACTTTTGTTTGGCATGTTTTCACTTTTGATCCCTGTGTGAGTTCTTCAAGCAAGTAGGTTTCTAAACCTACCAAGGTTATTGTAAAGCCCAATAAGACTAGTCTGATTCTAGGTACTGTTTCACAGAAATATTTTTAGTTCCAGTGCTAAGGTTTGAGTCATTACAATGGCCCCTTTTTAATTGGTTATCTTCAAGACAGTCCTTCCTCCCCAGGCCAGCCTGGACTGTGATCTTCCTCTTAATCATGCTTCTCTGAATCTCTGGGGTTCCCAGTCATTGGGCTTCCTCATAACCAGGATTGCAAGTACACACTACCACGCACAGTCATGGATTGAGATGGAGCCTTGTGAACTATGTTTGCTGAGCTGACCTGGAACTACAATCCTCAGATGGTTGCCTTCCAAGAGTCTAAGGTTGCAGGCTTTATGATAAATCATTTAAGGAATTTCCTATGACTGAAGAAGTCAGGTATATGTAAAATGAGACTTAAAACCTGTCTTTTAAAACAATTTCATTTAAATATATAAGCCCAGAAATCCTATCAGAAGGCTTTAAAACAGAAACATGAGACTCCAGGGCCAATTGGATGGACACCTAAGCAAATGGCAACCCTTTCCAAGCACAGCTGGAGTAAACAGCCGGAGTGCTCAGTGTTGCCGATATATAGCAGAGGTCACAAGGAAAACCCCTCGTTGCCCAGGACACAGTGGGAACTGGAATCTGGGACAGGAAGCAGTGAGCTGAGGCTGGGCACTTGGAGTGGCTTCTAGACTTGAAAACAGACTCGGGTGGCCAGGAGCTTGGGTCTCCTTGACCCAAATAGAAAGAAAGCTCCCCCAAGTCAGTAGATAAACTTGAGCAGGAGTCTTGGTTCTGTGACACTTCTGGGGCATCTGGTGGAACCAAATGTTCTCTTGTGATAAGAGCTTCACATTTTTGGAGGACTTAACAATTTCAAATACAGTTCTTTCACAAGGCAAAGAATATCATGGCCATTTAACACGTAAGGCCGTGGAGGTCCAGATAGGCTCCAGGATCACACAGTAGGTATAAAGAATGGCCCAAATCCAAGTCCTTATCCATTGTAGCCCTGATCTAAGGGATGTGTAAGCTCTTCAGGGCTCCGCTGTGTCCCAGATGTCCAGGATAGGATCAGATACAAGTGAAGAGGGACCTGTTCCCAAATGAATGCCTGCCATATCCTGACCTCTAAGAGATGCCTCCCTCCCCACTCTACACCTTCTTCAGACCTCCATGTCTACACACTACCCTCCCTAGATAGACTGAGGAGAGGGGATGTCTATAGGAACCAGGAAAGGGATTGGAGTTTTTGGGTTATCCAAAATCTAAAGTTGTGCCCATGGAGTTGGAATCTTTTTTTTCCTTCTTGAAAGCCACTTGAACTTTGTTATTGCAATTAAGTTTATCTCTTCTAATGTTTGCTCAGCTAGTGGGTGGAAGATGTCATCATACTCACTAAATTTTATGAAAACCCACTTACATATGCTAATTTTTCAGAATAACTACTAAATTCTGAGGCTTCAAGACACACATTCCCTACATTCTAAATACCAGGAGGCTGTGGGATTGGCCTATGAATGGCCACGGGATGTACAGCCTGATCTACCTACTTCTCTGCTTGCCTAGCTGTCCACCTGCCAAGAGAGCTGTCATGTCTTCACTGGCTGTGCCAAGCCCTTGACTGGCCTCTGAGCCAGCCATTGCGTCCTCTGTGCAGTTCCTGATCTACAGGCACTGCCTGGACAAAGAAGGTAGAATGTGTAAAGCAGGCAAAAGGCCTGCGGGGAATTGACTCACACTTGCTGTTCTTCCCCAGGCTATCCCAGAAGTTTCTGGGATTGGTATTGACTTTGCCCAATGGAGGAATTTTCTTGGTCCTCTTCCACACTCCCCATTCCCCACTTTCATTCCCAGAAAGCTCAGTGTCAATATCTCACTTGAAAACTATGATCTAGGGAAGAAGGCCCAGCTGTGAGATTGAATATCAGGTTTCCCTATTCTCTTAGTAGGGGTGTGGTGCAGGAAGCTAGGTGTGTGAGAGGACATGGTCTATCCAGGAAGCTGCCAGTTAATCCTGCCAGACTTAGCAACTTGATGGGTGGGAAAGGGGTACAGGCAGGAATGTTTCCGTCACGATTGTTTACTTTGGAGATTCTTTTATTGGTTTTAAACTGCAAGGCTCCTAAAATGTTTGCTTCTCTTTTTCTTCCTTTCTCTTCTTTTTCTTTCCTTCATTCCTTCCTTTCTCTCTCTCTCTCTCTCTCTCTCTCTCTTTCTCTCTCTTTCTTTCTTTCTTTCTGTACTAGGACTTGAACTCAAGTTCTCATTCTCACTTGGCTTTTTTTTTTTATTTGCCTGTGCTATGCTCTATCACTTGAGCCTGCCTCCAGCTCTGGCTTTTTGGTGGTTAATTAGAGACAGGAGAATTTCATGTTTGTCTCCTGAGATCCTCAGATCTCAGCTTCCTGTGTAGTTAGGCTAATAGGTATGAACCACCCCTTCTGGTTCTCTCCCTCCTTCTCTCTCTTCCCCTCCCCTCCTTCATTCCTCCATTCTTTCTTTCCTTTCTTTCTTCTCCCCCTTCTCCCCACCACAATGCTATGGATAAAACTTAGGTCCTTATCCCTGCTAGACTAGCATTCTACCACTGAGCTACAACTCAGCCATTGGCTTTCCATTTAAGTAAATTCTTACTGCTGTGTTCCTAGACAAGTGTTGGAAGAGTTCTTTAGGTAGGGAGTGGGAGAGGAGGAGGTGGATGAAGTCTCAGCTATAATTTTGCATTTAGTCCTAGGTTCAATTATCGTATGATCATCAAACAACATAAGTCAGCTATAACCCAGCATAGATAACCCATATGCCATATGGAATCCCACTGTACTCTGGAATCAAGATAAATGGGCTCGAAATTTTCCCAAGATCCTCCCTAAGAATATTGAGGGTGTTTGAACACTACTCATGAACACTACTTCCTAATACTGCAGCTGGCTCAGCTGCATGGCATCAATCCAGCAATGAAAGAGCCCTTCATCGCTTTCTACTTGTTCACCTAATGATTAATATTCTATATCTTGCTGAAGCTTTTGAGATAGTAGGGAAGGGTATTAAAGAAAGATGAAATGGGAATTCGCTTTGTACTAAACAACTTCAAATTCAACTCCAGCCTTCCTAGTGTTATGTTAAGCCTTCCTAGGCTTCCACTAACCTTGATTGCTTATGGACACAGAGGGTATTTCAGTGGCCAATCACCCCAGACTCTTGCACTGGCCTCTCTCCTCTCTCCTCTCTCTTCTCCCACTGGTATTTCCTGGTATCTTGCACAATGGACTGCCCTTGCCTTCTGCACAGGTTGAGAGTCTCACATGCCCTTTCCCCCGAAAGTAGATTATTGACTCATTCACAAATACACACACACACACACACACACACACACGTGCACACACACACACATGCACACATACACACATACAATGTTTCTACTACCTAACTCCAGTGAATCAGTGATTACAGGGTGGGTGCTGATTTGACTATTCTATATCTCTTATTTCCTCTTAAGCAGAAAAGCCTTATCTTCTGACAGGTTGTATTTGCTGACCTATCACTAACTGGGCTTTTCCTGTGTCCAGACATTGAAAAGTTCAAGAAAAAAGCACAATGAGAAAGAATGCATAGAGACATAAGCCCAGCAGGAGTCAAAGGTAGGTGTTTATAAAGTGTTGTGTGGGCTCACACAATTCCCAAAGCATTCCAAAACATGGAGGGAAGCAAATAAACACAAACCAGAATCATGGACCTCCCTGCCATGCCAGCTAACTCTGTGACTGTGACCTCCAGAGAAGGAAGGCGTGAAGCAGAAAGGTAAACTCGAGATGGGTTTTGCAAGGCTAGCATTCCTGTTAGAACTTTAGGCCATGACAATCATTTTCCAAGCCCAAACTTACAGCTCATGAAAGCAAAGGGTAATTACTGTTGAAGGCAGTCATTTCAGCCAAGACCTCAAACACCAGGACCTTGGAGCATGGTATCAGGAGCAACAGAGGCTTCTTACCCTGAGGAGTGAGAGACCTTAGAAACTTCTTAGGAAAATCTGTGCAACCACAGCTGTGGAGGATAGGGGAGTGGAAGCTTCAAAGCCCAGGCAGTAGAAAGGGAGAAATCAGGGGTAAAGACATGTGGGATGTGAAGACACTGGCTACCATCACCTCTGCTGAGAAGTATCGTGAGCCCTCTGGAATCACTTTGGTGCCATCTCTCCAATGGCAGTGCCAGCCAGGAGCTCCACAGGCCAAGTTCCCCACACTATCATCTCTGGATCCTGCCTTCTAGGCAGGGATAAGGCAGTCAGAAGATGCTGCCTCTATCTATCTATCTATCTATCTATCTATCTATTTTGCTTTCTCTTTTTTTTTGCTTTGTCCCTGACAAGCAAAAATGTGCTTCTATTTCCACACACCTGGTTTAAACAGTTCACACCTGCTGTGCAGTATATATATACTACTTTAGCATTTCAGAAGAGTTTTTTTTATTCTCTTTAAGTAGTTGTACAAAAAGGGTTTCAATTCAACATGTACATTCATGAGAACAGTACATCTTGATCTATGTCACCCCTTCCATTATTCTCCCCACCCCATCTATCCCAACGCCACTCAACCACTCAAGTTCCCTGGTTCCATTTTCACAAATGTACATTGACTGTTGTGACTGTATTCCTCCTTTCTCCATATGTGTTAGCCCAATGAGCTCTCTTCCCATAGTTTAGCACGCTCCTTCCCCTCTCCACAGCTTAGCATGCTCCTTTCTCAAGTAGCTAGGATTACAGGCGTGAGCCGCTGGAGCCTGACGCATGCTCCTTTCTTAGGCAACATTAGACCCACGTAGTAAAGGCAGTAAATAGTCAGATTCCAACCCCCTCTTCCTTGGAATGGCACTTCTCTGGGGCAGGTACCACCATAGAAGGCAACAAGTGTCCCTTAGAGTGACCTTCAGGTCTGGCAGCTGTAAGACCCTTCATCTACTACTTGGGCAGCAGCCATAAATCCTAGTCCACAATGATGAAGCTCCTGGCCCTCACATCCACACCAGGGTCTCCTCCTAGCCCCTTCTAGCCCCTCCTAGACCTCCAAGGTTATATAGGTCACCCCAGACAATAGCCGGTACTACTTCTCACTTCTCCCTTTTCTTTGTTCTTTGTTCCTGGATGTCTGTGTAGTTTTCTGGCAAAGTCTAAAATACTCTAACAATACACCTGCTCTCCTCCCCTTAACCTCCCTCCCCGTAACAACATATTCCAGCTTCTTGGCATTTATTTTGTTACCTGTAAGTTAGTTTTCAAAGGAGTTACACACTTGAAGTCCACCCCTGTTATATCATACTTTAAATTGTGTATATGTACAAACAGCTCTATATATGTTTCCATATACTTATAATTTATATCTAACTTCCACACACGAGAAAAAACATGAAAAAAATATGTAACATAATAATTTTTCCTGGCCCATCCATTTCCTTGCAGAATATCATTCTTCACTTGAGAAGAATTTGAGGCACAGGTTGGCACTGGTTGGACTGCAGAATAATCTACAACCATTGAAGACAAATCCTCAGAAGAAAATAGTGTTAGAAATTAGGGACAAGTGTGTAAAAGACTATGTAATGATAATAAGAATGGGAAAAAATCCTAATGTTATGTAAATAAAGTAAGATTTTTCAGTTCAAAGGTATTTCCTCTGTTTATAATCCATGCACACTCACATATGTGTACATGCATGTATGTATAATGTATGCATACATATATGCATTTGTGCCTTTCCCATGATACACAATGCACTGCATTTACATGTGTACACACAACCATATGTACAGATGCATGTGTGTGAATAGTTATGTACCCTGCATATATGTACACATACACATTATGTTTACAGCATGCATGCTATACTTGGTCACACACTTATTCACTGCAGGTCCCCTCTGTCAAAGGCTACAGTGCCCTAGAGCTTTGTACTTGATTGACATTCACTAATGTTTGCCGAAATAAAGCAAACCTCTGCCATGCCTGTCTGTTTTTATCATTGACCATTGCTCTCAGGAGTTAATGTTTGAACCTAGCCATAAAGAAATCGACAGCCACTGAC
The DNA here is from genome assembly GCF_000151885.1 of Dipodomys ordii. Classification (NCBI taxonomy): domain Eukaryota; kingdom Metazoa; phylum Chordata; class Mammalia; order Rodentia; family Heteromyidae; genus Dipodomys; species Dipodomys ordii. The sequence goes on from NW_012267430.1 coordinate 758,978, forward strand.
CTATGGCCAGTATTTGACTTGGAGGAAGCCCCCTATAAAACCACCAACAGTGGGCAGCTCGGCCAGCAGAGCTGTGAGTCAACAGTGAAGAAGGAGCCACCATGAACTTCACTGGAAAGTACCAACTGCAGCATCAGGACAACTTTGAGCCCTTCATGAAGGCAATTGGTAAGTGCTGGCCTGGGAGCCAAGGCCAGGTCACAGCAGTGAAGATCTGTGCTACTAGTAGTCAAGGTCTAGTCAAGGTCTGACATTGAGATAGGAGGAGAGGTGCACTGGAGGGTGTTTTACTGATTTTTGCAGTCTCTTATCACTTCTTGTGCTATTACTAGATAGACAGTGGAAATAACACTAAACTGTGGCTTGATGTGGAGTGAAGCCCAGTGTTGGCTGGCACTGTCTTGGGTCACTCTTGATGCAAGAAAACATTGATTCAAGGCTAACCACATACCAAACGCCAGGGAAGCAAATAATGACCAGTCATGTATCTAAGGTCAGGAGGAAAACAAACAAACCAACTATCCCCTAAAAAGTACCAGGCACTGCATATGCAGCACCCACTTGATTTTTATCACACACTGAGCTGAGTTGTATGGTTTTCCTATTTTATACTTGAGGCAACTGAGCCTGAGAAAGGAAGGTTAAGTAGCAATGGCCACCTGGTAGGAAGTATTCATATTGTGATTGAAATTAGGCCCTGGCCCCTGTCAGTCCCACTTAACCTGAGCACAGGATGGTGGAGGGAAGGTGTAGAAGCTCAGAGGGGTGAAGGCTGAGCTTTGGAAGATGAGGCATCCACTGGGACCTGGGGGAAGGAAGTGTGCTTTAGAGGTAAGGAGCCTCATGGACAGAGGGTACAGCATGACATGGGAGGATGTCTAGAGGGAGAGGAGGAAGGGTAATAGCGAGGGACAGAATAGGGGGACATGGAGGGCCAGCTGTGATCTTTAAGTCTCTTCTGTAGTCAAGTCACAACGGTCCAGTATCTAGCATCTTTTAGGCTAGCAACAGGAGTTTCTGTTATCAATGCACAACACATGGCTTCCATGAACCTCCATTTACATGGAAGAAATAAATATGCTCTGCAATTGGCGAAGCTCTATGTCAGGATGAGGAAATTCCTGTACATCCTTCCTGACAGCCTTGCCCTCCAGAAACACAGGCTTGCCTGGCCCGCTTCACTTGGTCCATGGTGTTTTGAACTAATTACCAACAGTTCCCCTCACTGCTTCTGAGTGACTTGATTTGGAAGACAAATGCTCTGGTCCCTCCAGGAATGCCCACACTCAAACAGCTAAACCATTAAAAGAGAAGGGAATAGAGAAATCAGTGAATGAGAAGCAGGGAGCCCACAGAAGAAAGTTTCTGCAGGACAGAGGAAGAACTCTTTTTATAAGTTAATTGGAAAGATAGAAGAAGTAGGCTAGGCCACTGGCCACAGACATTGGAGATAAAGCTCTTGCTCTTGGCAGGTCTCCAATTTCCATGGCCTCTGGAAATACATGGTGCCCTCCTCTGTTCCTACATAAACCCTCTGTAATCCTTGGCTGGTTTTCCCCAGGTCTGTCTGATGACCTCATTCAGAAGGGGAAGGACATCAAGAGCGTGTCAGAAATTGTGCAGAATGGGAAGCATTTCAAGCTCACCATCACCACAGGGTCCAAAGTGATCCAGAATGAGTTCACCCTGGGGGAGGAGTGTGAGCTGGAATCCATGACTGGGGAGAAAATCAAGGTAGGAGTTGCTCTTATTTCACTACCTTCTGCTTCTAGAACTTTCCCTGACCCGAGGGCTTCCTGCTCAGGGTTCACATCTCACAATTCTCATCATGGATACCCCATCTTAAACTCACCTCTTGGATGAAAGAAACAAGAAAGCTTGAAGAGAAGCTTCTGGCTTTTTCCTGAGGAATGTTCCAGAATGCTATGATCCCCTAACTTGACCTCTCACATATATAGGATGTGAAGAAAACAGACACAGAGTAGGACTCCCAGGCCCAGTGCTCCTAGCTTTCAGAGTCCATCAAGAGGGTCCAGCAATGAGGAAGAGTCCATGAAAACCCTTACCTGGACCAGACAGCTACACCTCCAAGGGCTCTGATTCCAATTAGACAATAAGATCTGGGCCATGTTTTCTGTGAGAGGCTGGCAAGTGAAGGAGACTCAAATGCTGTGGGGATAAGCGACTCTGCCGGCCACTGTAGCTAATACCACCAAGCCATCATCTTCTCTGCTCCCCATACCAAGATAACCTCAAGCTCTGGGCTCAGCATATTTGCCAATTCCTCTTTTTTGATTGTTCATTAACTCTGCTTCTCAAGATACATTACAAATCAAGAAGAATTTCAAAAGGGGAATGAATTATCTAGAAGGTTGTTTTTACCATGGTTCTTTTCCAATTGCCCATTTTGGAGGCAGTTTTAACCTTGACCAGTGTCTTCTGTATTAAGGGTTTGTTGGTTGTTTTTGAGCCCTAAGCTTACCTGGAATTTTCCATCCTCCTGTCTCAGAATGCCTAAATGCTAGGATTCCAGGCATGCATCATCATGTCCTGGTTGGGTTTCTGTTACCTTTCCTTCATTTCTAAGGACTGAAAAAAGAATCAGAATAGGAAATATTCATGTGCTGGAAAGAGCAATACACACTAAAGCAAACTATATGTCCTCTGGATGTACCTCTTTCCATTAGATTGGAGAATTTGTGTTTGCTTTATTTAATTTTAGCTTGCTTTGAGGGTCATCATAGGTTCCCTATGCTCATTTTGAGATCATATACCACAAACGGAAATTCTCATGAGGAAAGTTCTTAAGTTTTCTTCCTTTTTTTTTTGGTCAGTTGTAGGGCCTGAACTCTGGGCCTGGGTGCTGTCCCTTATCTCTTCAGCTCAAGGCTAGTGCTCTACCATTTGAGCAACAGTGCCACTTCTGGCTTTTTCTGCTTATGTGGTACTGAGGAATTGAACCCAGGGCATCATGCATGCAAGGCAAGCGCTCTACCACTGAGCCACCTTCCCAGTCTGTTTTCTTCCATTCTTAAATGTACCTCACTTCCATTTAGAGCCAGAAAATTGGAGGGGAGGGGCCTATATGTAGAAGGGCAGAAGTGTTTTGGTGGTTGTGAACCAAGATCGTGTGGAAAAATCAAGCTCATTAGCAAGGGTCTAGCTCCCTCCCCAGACCTTTCTCACAAGCCTATCTCTCTATCTCCCACAGACAGTAGTTAATATGGAAGGTGACAATAAACTAGTGACAACCATCAAAAATGTCAAGTCTGTGACTGAACTCAACGGCGACACAATCACCAATGTAAGTTGGCACTCTGTGGAGCTTATAGTTTCCAGTACTTGAGGGGAGAGGAGAAGGGAGTGTTACACAGGAGCTGTACCCCCATTTTCCTTCCCTAAGCCTCTTACTCTCCACATTTCCTGGCAATTTCTTCTAGTGCTTACTGAGAATCCACCATTTATCAGTTTAAATCTTCCCAACAACACAATTTTCTAAGTGGAGAAACTGAGGCACTGAACAGGTAGAATCAGCAGAGCAGGGCTACCAGCCACTACTTCTTCCCCCCGCCAGAGGGAACCACTCACATTGTAGACAATAGATTTGCATACTTATTACAACCTCACAGCAGTCTTCTCTAAACTCAACCACTGCAGCGCATGAGGATGGTTTTTTCTTTCCTCACTTGGTCTTGAGGAAGAGGAACCTTTTCCTAATTCACCATATGAACTCATGGACGATCTGTCTGGTGTCGATCTGCCTGGTGTCACATGGGTGACCTTCCACTACCATTTTCTGAGTCAGCCAGCCACACCCAGCACCTTCTTCTCCCCTCCTTCCCTCTCTCCATACCCTTTTTCTCAACAAGACCCATATGGGGAATTGTTTTATGATCAGAGGCATGGGGGGACTCTGCATGTCTTTTCCTGTCACTATTGAGTAGCCATAAGCCTCAAACTCAGGCCAAAGTCCATTCAATCAGAGACGCCACAGAAATCCATTCAGTCTGCAGAGACCTGCCTCCTATGGATGCTGTGGCTCCTGGAGCAACTCTTCATCCCATTGATTCAGTTCTGGCTCACAAGGAGGGTTCTGTTTGCCCCCAAATTTGGCTCTTTTGTTGCTTTTCCTATTTTATGACATCATAAGTAACAACCATAGCCTGTGGCTGTGCTTTATACTACCTAATGAGTTACAGAAGCCCTTAACCTGACCTACAAGCCCAAGCTGCCTAATAAATGCCTCTGGCCACTGGTGTTTGTTTATTTGTTTTGTGTCAATATTGGAGTTTGAATTGTCCTTTAGCTTTTTTGCTCAAGTCTAGTACTTTACCAGTGAGCCACAGCTACACTTTCAGCTTTTTGATGGTTAACTGGAGAGAAGGGTCTCATGGACTTTCTTGCTTTGACTGGCTTCAAACCATGATTCTCAGAACTCAGCTTCCTGAGTAGGTAGGATTAGAGGTGTGAGCCACCAGAGCCCAGTTTCCACTAGCACTTACAAGGAGACTCCAATTCATGGAAAATGTATAGCCGCTTATGAGAAACACAGGCCTACTGTGCAGTCAACCTGCGCCTGGCAATTGGCCACATCCTGCTCTCAGTTTTCGGAGTGAATCTGCAGTGTTCTTTCCACAGTCATGCCCTGCTAGTTCTTCTTTGCCCCTCAAGAATATGCTTTAATGAGTCACAAGGTAGAACCCTGCTCAAGGAGGCTGTCACCACTGCACTGACTTCCTTCCACCAGGAAGAATGGGCGTCAACCATGAAACATGCAGTCTCCATCTCCACCCTGAACTTTACAACACAGGGAGCAGTAAGAATGAGTTGTCCTACACTGAGTCCTGGCCACCAGCTTTTAATGTACTCCACTTTGCCTAATTTTCCTGTCTTCTGAGAGGGAGTTGGGATCCAGGATTACATAGGTTGACTGATAAGTGGTAGAGCTAGGGCTCCACCCCGGCAATGAAGTGGCTGTAAAACCAAAGAGCTCTTTTCTTCACTCTGACAATCTATGTCACAACAGCCAACGTGTTCCAGAGAACCAAAGGGATGGGGGAATCACCCCTCAACAGTCTACAACTGGTGGATCCAAGTGTTTTTATATGCTTCATTCATAGCTATGGAAGATAAATTACATATTGGCCACTGTTTTCCATGTACATTCTCTTGGGTGTTCAACAACATGTTCTGGACTTATAATAGACCTCAGTGGAGTTTTGAGGAATGGTGCTGGCATGGCATTATTGCTATAGCAACCACTGATGCAGAAAAGAATGCAGTAAATGTGAGGACAATTTTCCCCATGAGAAAATGAAATGGCAAAAACATGGCATGGCATTAAACACAAATTACCCACCCTTCCTCCAATCTTACAGAAAATGAGGACCTTTAAATTACTCCACATGTTAGCATATTTGGGTGTTATTAGGGTAGCTTAACTATTACTGTTTTGTCTTGTTTTGTTTTTGTGTTTTTTTTTGTTTTTTACAATTCAACATTAGCTAAAATATTCGTGATTGTTTTTCTGGCTTTCAGACCATGACATTGGGTGACATTGTCTTCAAGAGAGTCAGCAAGAGAATTTAGACAAACTGCGACACATCTTCTTTTACTGTGTAAAATTAATAAAGTAAACTTTGTTTAAAAACTATTGCTTCTTCTTGATAGCTTCTCATGATATTACTGTTGGTTTGAATGTGTGTATGTGTGGTGCTGGGCATCAACCCCAGGGCCTCATGCATTCTAAGCAAGTGTTCTACCACTGAGCTACCTCCTCAGCTCTGCTGTTGGTGTCAACTAACACTGACCACTTACAAACTTGGAATTATTATCCATGTGTTTCAACCTATCAAGTCAGGCCTGAAGAGTGAGTCTTACCCTGAATACAGACCTCAGATTGTCTACTCAGGTGTCCCTGACAGGAGCCCCAGGTATGCAAGATCTTTAGAAAGGCTCAACATGTTCTTTCTTGGTCAGTCACATGAGCAAAGAGCTAGAGCCGAGGATATTCAGGGCACAGGGTATAGGAATAGTGGACAGAGAGATTTTAGGTAAGGAGTAAAAGAGGAAGCCAGTCTCCAGCGGTTAAAAAAAGAAAAGAAAAGAAATGGAGCTGGGCACCAGTGGGTCATGCCTGTAATCCTAGCTACTCAGGAAACTGAGATCTGAAGATCATGGTTCAAAGCTATCCCAGACAGGAAAGTCTGTGAGACTCTTATCTCCAATTAACCACCAGAAAACTGGAAGTGGCTCTGTGGCTCAAGTGGTAGAGCACTTGCCTTGAGCTAAGAGCTTCGGAACAGACCCTGGGCCAGAATTCAAGCCCCACAATCAACAAAGAAAAAGAAAGAAAGAGAGAGAAGAGAGAAAGAAAGAGAGAGAGAGAAAGAAAGAAAGAAAGAAAGAAAGCAAGAAAGAAAGAAAGAGAAAGGAAGGAAGGAAGAGAACAGAAGGAAGGAAGAAAGAAAGAGAAGGGGGGAGAATTGGGTGGGGGGGAGGATAGGAAGGGATGGGAAGGGGAAACAAAGGAGGAGGCTACAATGCTTGATAAGAAATGTACTCATTATCTTGCCCATGTAATTGTAACCCCTCTGTACAGTATTTTCACAATAAAAAATAAATTAAAAAAAAGAAAGAGAACAGAAGGGAGGAACAAAGAAAGCACAGAAGGGAGGAAGAGAGGGAGCTGGGTACCAGTGGCTCATGCCTATAATACTAGCTACTAGGCTGAGATCTGAGGATCACAATTTAAAGCAAGCCCCAGCAGAAAATTCCATGAGACTTTTTTTTGCGGGGGGTGGAGGGGCGGCACCCGTGGGGAGGGGTTATGTGGCTTGAATTCAGGGCCTGGGTGCTGTCCCTGAGCTTCTGCACTCAAGGCTAGCACTCCACTTTTCTTGTGGTTAGTTGGAGATAAAAGTTTCACAGACTTTCCTGCCAGGCTGGCTCTGAACCCCAATCCTCAGATCTCAGCCTTCTGAGTAGCTAGGATTACAGGTATGAGCCACCAATGCCCAGCTCCATGAGACTCTGATCTTCAATAAACTACCAAAAAGCAAGAAATGGCACTATGACTCAAGTGGTAGAGTGCTAGCCTTCCAGTATCAGACAAGATTAGTGTGTTCAGGGTGGTATGGCCATAGAGTGCTAGCCTTCAGCAAGAAAAAATCTCAAGGACAGTGCCTAGGCCCTAAATTCAAGCCCTAGAACAGGTTCTCTCTTCTCTCTCTCTCTCTCTCTCTCTCTCTCTCTCTCTCTCTCTCCAAGAAAAATCAAATGAAACAATACTAGTAGAAAAAACAGTTAGCTATGAAGATTATGATCCAAGAGCCCTCAGCATGTTCATTTACTGCATTTTCAAAAAGAAAGATAGTGTCAAGAATCCAGATGGAGAAGGAATAATAATGGAACTAGTTCTCAAGGACATAGGAGAGCCAGGGATCCAGGGCAGAAACAGAGGTTAGATTTGGAGGGAAAAAGACCTGTCCCCCTCTCCCAGCCCCATTCTACTGGTCCAAGAGGGAAGGAAGGAGGGGAGGAAGAGCACAGGCCCAGAGCGTCATTAATTGAAAACAACAAATATTAGTAAGCTGGGGAAATGACCGTGAACATGAGAGAAAGGTAAATGGGTAGGCAGAAAACAGGACAAATCAGAAGAGGAGGGAGGTTTTGTATTTTGGAAGAAGAGTGATGGTATAAATGTGCCAGTTAGATCTCGTGAAGAATGCCTGTCTTTGAGCCTAAAGAATGGAGGTTGAAACTTTTACAGAATAGCATATCCTCAAAGAAGAACCAAATGTCATATATATATTCTTCACAGAAGTGGCCTGCTTGCAAGGGTTTCATTTAGCGGCAGGATTCAAAGGGAGGAGTTGACATCTTAGGCAGAGATAAATATAGGGCTTGGTAGGATCACTTACTTGACTGTAGAATGTTAGGATTAGCTCTGGGATCCAAGGTAGCCCAAGATTGTATTGATGGTTTGGTGTCATCCTCAAGTATAGAACCTTGTTCTGGGCTCCCCCAAAACACTGACAAGAAATTGGGTCCCAGAAAATACAAGGCCATCCTTGGGATTGGTTGATTCCCAAGACTTTCACATCTCCTATACAAATCTGTGTCCAGCAAGTGAAGATAGTTTGGTCATACTCCTGAGGAGATCCTAACCCGGGTGGGCAAGACTGTTCTTTCCAACTTTCCAATGAAAAGGATATAAAACCTCAGGACACAGACAGAAAACAAAATTAAGGGAAGTAATAACTATTCCCTGCTGCCAATGGAGGCAGCAATGAAGTCTACACTTGGTCTCAACCAAGAACCAATTCTTCTGGGCCCACGTTCATCAGGTATGTGTGCTTCCATGTCTCTTTCAGCTTTGCCCTAAAAAGGCTTTTCAGTCATGCTAGGAATGAAAATCCTGGTAGGCCACTACAATCCTAGGCCATCAAACTCTCAGATTTTGTCCAAGTAGCCCCCCACATGACAAGGAGCCACAAAGCTCAGGGATGAGAGTAAGGAAGGACATATTCGCTCTCTGTATGTTCTAGAATTATTTCTAAAATCTTATTTGGACTTTGAATTGGGGCCTCAGGTGGTTTGGACAAGGCCACCACCAATTCATGTAGCATCCTGAAAGAATTTCAAGTCTGAGTAGACAAGTCCACTCATATCCCATTAGCCAGAGCAAATGAAACATCACCCATCTTAGAGTATGATCTCACCTCTTCCAGAGCATGGGGAAAGAGTATGGCCCCACAGGCACCCACAGAGAGGAAAGCAGACACCTGAGTATCCAGGCACCTGCCACTCCCAGCTCAGATGTCCTTCTCTGTGTCACACACACTGTGTCACACCACACACACACACACACACACACACACACACACACACACACACCATGGCCTCCTTTATATCCTTCTTTCCATATAGTTTGTTGCATTTAATATTACACTGTGTTTTCATTGATTACATTTTGCCTCACCCCCACCCAACTATATTTAGAACTTCTTTATGAGATGCTCTGTTCTAGTACTCAATAAATATATTAATAGAAAACACTGGGCTGGGATGTAATAGAGCTAAGGTGAATTGAAATGCGTTGAATTCAAACAAAATGACAGTGGGAAATTCAGGGCGATACATCCCCAGAGACACAGGTTGAGCAGAACCCTAACTGCCCCCAGAATCTCAAGAGTCTCCAGCTCCCACAGCCTGATAGCCCCTCTCCCAGCAGGTTCTCATTGCTTCTTATGGAACAGAGCTGGGGCCGGCTCCTTGCTGGGCTCTGCCATGACCTGCATGGGCTGGTTGTTCAGGGCAGCCTCGCGCATCTTGTGGTACATGAATTCGTTCTGGCGGAACATGCGCAGCTCCATCTCTGTCTGCATCCGCATTCCCTGTGGGACACAGATATACCATAAGCAGTGTGACAAGCCCACAGGGCATGGTCCCTGATCTATCTTGCAGTAAATGACTCTCAGCCACTGAGATTCATCTCTGCTTCTTTAGAAAACACACACACACACACACACACAAGTGGCTTTATGTCTTAGCAGTGCATCCTTTTTTTTGTTACGGAGGAGTCAACTGGAAGGAAAGAGCAACTGGAGGGATTGTTTGGGGAAGAGAATGTTTATTCTCAGAAATTGTCAAGTGGGCACCTGGATTTGAACCTCAGATCCTGTTACTTATTGGTTCTGGGACCTCACGCCAATCATGTAATCACTTCAGTCTTGTTTTCCAAGGGTGAGATTCCTTTGTACCTTGCAGTGGGTTGGGGAAACTGTAATGTACAGCACACAACAAATCATCTTTCCCCATATGTCCAGTCAACTATTAATCAAATACTGGACATTGTTAAGTAGCTGAGGATTCCACAGAAGTTAAGACTGCAAAGATCACTTTTGACAAAATCAATCTATTGGATGTAAAGTTAGTCATCTCTACCTTTCTGCCCCCTACTTTGGCCTCCCATCCATTTTCAAAGGCTAGTGTATTATTTCCATTTTTTAGATGAAGAAACTGGAGATCTGAGGAGCAAAAGGACAGCAACACCTGAGTTCATACTAGTTTTAAATGTAGCCACTCTTCAGTGTATGTTATGCTGACATCAGTGTGCTTTCCTTGGGCTACACCACCTGGGAAAGCCATGTCACTCTCAACCAACCAGCCCTTCAACACACAAAGGGAAACCGTAGCTTGTAAGATCACACTACTTACAACTGAGTACCTGTGGCTCACACTTAAAAATTTAACTATTCAGGAGGCTGAGCGGTAAAGGATCATGTTTTGAAGCCAGCTTAGGCAGAAAAGTATGACAGAGTCCACCTCCAAGATAACTAGCAAAAAAAGCTGGATTGGAGGTATGTCAAGTGGTAGAGTGCTAACCTAGAGTGCAACGACTTGGCACCGAGTTCAATTCACTGAACCTCACTGCAATCCTTCAGGCTCATCCACTCAATATGGTAAATCATAAAACTAGACAATTTTACAAGCTATTTTTTCCATCCTGATTTTTTTCTGCTCTCTATTTGGTGAGTGGTTACCTTAATTTTTTATTATCCTTAAGTAGTTATACAAAGGGGTTTCCATTCATTCAATGTGTCAGTACATGAGTACAAAACACACTGATCAATCCTGAGTATCTGAGCCTATGATCACCAAATGTTTTCCAATACAGATGGCTAATGGAGCACATGAGCACACATGCACAGACGCACACACACACGTGCACACGTGTGCACACACGCACACATTTTCTTAGTTCAGCTTGGGGTCATGATGGATACAACAAACGTGGGGTTCAAACCTCAACTCTGTCATCAGCTCACGAGGTAGTTTTGGATAGATTACTTCCCTTCTCTGGGCCTCATGTTTGCATTTGTAAACAAGGGTTGTGGACCAATGCCTTTAAAGTTTCCTTTGGGTCTAGCTGGCAAGCTGAGAACTATGCTTAGCTCAGATACTCAGACAAGGCAGGGACATCCAGTCCCAGGTTGCTACTTGCCTCTAGGTCCTTGGTGATGGGATGAGAGGGACCATGTGTCACCAGGAGAATGGCATAGGCTTTGCAGATCATCCCGTGTCCTACTTCGATGTTACCAGCATGCCAATTGGTCAGCCCTGCCCGCATGATGGCCATACCCAGCTGGGCATTGTTGTGGTGGTAGAGTTTCCTGTAGGGTCACAGCAAGTAGTCATCATGCTTCATTGCAACCATCCTTCCTTCTGCACATCATTTAACAACTCAAGTGCTTTCATGGACCAAGTCCATCTGCTCCTCCTGCTACTGCTGTGAGGCATCTTTCACCTGTAGAGGGCGCTAAGGGGCAAACGACTGACGTATCCCACACAAGGAGACTGAGACCTTGGGCTCCAACCTAGACTACCAAGACAACTCCTCTTTAGAGAAGGGGCCCAGGATTGAATTCTGAGCTTGAGCTGACACCCTCTGAAGCACCTCAGCCCTCTTCTTAGGAGAGTGACATGAAGTTAAAGGACAGTATTGTAATTTCATGTATGCATTGGTAGGAAATGAGATCCTATATTAAAAGTAACCAGTGCAAGTGGGGTGCTGGTGGAGCATACCTGTAATCCTAGAAACTCAGGGGACTGAACTCTGAGGACTGAGGTTCAAAGCCAACCTAGACAGAAACGGTCATGAGGCTCTAAACTCCAATTAACCAGCAAAAAGTTGTAAGTAGAGGTGTGGCTCAAGTAGTAAAGTGCCAGCCTTGGGAAGAAAAAGCTAAAAGAGAACATGAGGCCTAGTACCAACACGAAAAATAAATAAAATAAAATATATCAAAAGCAGCAGTGCACTGGTGGCTCACATCTTTAATCTTCGCTACTCAGGAGGTTGATATCTAAGGATTGTGGTTCAAAGCCAACTGGGGTAGGAAAGTTCATGAGACTCATTTCCCCACCCCACCCCCCAATCCTGGGGCTTGAACTCTGGACCTGGGCATCATCCCTGAGCTCCTTGTGCTCAAGGCTATCACTTTACCACTTGAGCCACAGCAACACTTCTGGCTTTATCTGTGATTGGTTGGAAATGAGAGTCTTTGTTGTTGTTTTTAATGTACTACGTGATTTCTTTTTTCTTTTGTGATTTCCCTCTATGGTTTATCCCCTGTTGTCACTGTATTTGATGTTGGTACCCTGGGTATTGTATATATGGTTATCTGAATTAGAGAAGGGAACAGGAACAAAATTTATGAGACAAAGGACAAAGGGAGAACCAATGCAACAGCAATACGCACAAGACACTATGTTGGAAATGATCTGTACAACTTGGGGGGAGAATGGAGGGAGGGAAGGAGGGAGAAAAATGAGGGAAGGGGTAACAAGTTTGACAGAAATGTACTCACGGGCTGGGAAGGTGGCTCAGTGGTAGAGCGCTTGCCTTGCATGCATGAGGCCCTGGGTTCAATTCCTCAGCACCACATAAGCAGAAAAAAAAGCCAGAAGTAGGGCTGTGGCTCAAGTGGTAGAGCCCTAGCCTTGAGCTGAAGAGCTGAAGGACAGCGCCCAGACCCAAAGTTCAGGCCCCACGACCAAACCCAAAAAATATAAAATAAAATGAAAATAAATTTTAAAAAAGAGTCTTCTGGACTTTCCGGCCTGGGCTGGCTTTGAACCTTAATCCTCAGAACTCAGCCTTCTGAATAGCTAGAATTACAGGCGTGAGCCACTGGTGGCTGGCTCTTGAGACCCTTATCTCTAGAACACTGGAAGAGAAGCTGTGGCTCAAAGTGGTACGGCACTAGCTTTGAGCAAAAGAGCTCAGGGACAGTGCCCAGGCCCCAAAATTTTTTTTAAAAAGTAGAAGAAGCCACTTAAATGACACATGACCAGAGATGACAAGCAGGCTTCATCTGGATTATCCATTCTAACTGGACTATCCATTCTGTTGGGTCACTACTCGAAGCAACACAATAAAGAGGTTCAGTTGAAAAGAGAACCACAGGCATAACTGATTACTGTGATGCCTGCTGTAGGTGCAGCGGGAAAGGTAGCAATGTGTGTGTGTGTGCACGCGTGTGTGTGCATGCGTGCGCGCACACACACATGTGCACAAGTGCCATCCATTTGCCATCCCTGGAATATACATGCTTCCAGGAGACTGTGTGAGACCCCGGCTTATCACCTACATGTAGCCATCCACCATCCTCTTGGCATAGTGTGCGGCCTCCTCAAAGGCCTGCAGGTAGGAGAGCACCTCTGACACGATGCTCAGCATCCTCAGTGTGTAGAGGTTGGTGTCCGCGAACACTGGCTCCTGCCTCTCCAGGCATTCCCGGCACAGCTTCACAACCTGGAGTGAGACAGGCCCTGTCCATCACCACTGCACCACACCACATGCTTACTTCACAGATGATGTGTCAGGACAACACTGGACACTTGCTCTTTTTTTTTCTTTCAGTACTGGGTATCAACCCCAGGATGCTGTACTTGCAAGGCAAATGCTTTTGCCACTGAGCTACATCCCAGCCCTTTGACACTCACTCTACTCACTTTTTGAAGGTTGGGGATATTGATGAGAGAGATGGGAAAGCCAGGCTTGTGATTTGCACAGCTAAATGGGATGGGAAGGGAAATGATGGAATAGAGGATGATTCAGCAGACATAGAAGCTTTCAAAGTCACAGATAGCAGAGAGCTATAAAAACTATATCTGTATATATGTGTGTGTAAATAACTACACACATATACATAAATATGTAAATAGATACACAATGCAAATATATTGCTATGATTTGGTTAAGTGTCCCCCAAAGGCCCATGTGTTAAAGGCTTGGTTGCCTGCCCATGGTGATATTATAAGGTGGAAATGAAGAGGAGAGAAGAGGGGGATGAGGTCTATGGAAGTACACTGATTAGTGTAACTCCTCTAATTCTACCCTTGACATCAACTAACCATATTATATTAGGAAGTAAGTAGTATGTCCTGGGCTGGTCACTTCAGGAAAGGGTCATACATGTGCAATGAATGAGTTAGTAAAAGAACAAAGAGAAGGGACAAGCAAATGAAAGTAAAGAAATAATAACCTTGTATATTGCCATGCCCTACTGGTATCTACTCTTGGGGTGGAGGTGGGATGTGGAGAGAGAACTGATCGATGGTCCCTGTGTTCTATTGTAGACTGGGTGAGTCCTACCTTACAAGTGTTAGACACAGAAATTAACTTCCAACACGCTGCCCAGGTTCATTCAAAGCACATCTCTGCAAGCTCGTGTTTGGGCTTCAATTTTGACTGCACACTGAAATCACCTGAGAGCTTTTATTTTTGGGGGGGTCCAGTCGTGGGGCCTGAGCTCTGGGCTCTTCAGCTCAAGGCTAGTGCTCTACCACTTGAGCCACAGCGCCACTTCCGGCTTTTTTTTGCTTATGTGGTGCTGAGGAATTGAACCCAGGGCCTCATGCATGCAAGGCAAGCACTCTACCACTGAGCCACCTTCCCAGCCCTCACCTGAGAGCTTTAAATCTAGAGGCCTCTCCAAGAAATTCTGTTAAAGTTGTCCTGAGTAAGGTTCTAATAATGAGGAGTTCTCAAAGGTGATTATAGAGTGCATCCAGAGCCCAAGTTAAATGCCCAGTTGATAGAAATGGGAAATTGTATTCGTATGGAAATCCAGTTATGGGAAAGCGAGCAACCCACTCTCAGTGTGTCCCACTGTCATGGCCATCCCTCAATCTCCAGTGCTACCTGAGCTGTCACAAATCCCTCAGGCATACTGGCCAGGCTGCCTTTGCTCCCCTCAGACCAAGTTTCAGTGGGTTGACCTGTCACTGAAAACACAGTTCTCACAGGTACTGAAGGTTCAAGGGCATAAAGAGTCATGGTCTCATAAGGGACATTTTCCAGCAAAATAACCTTCTCAGTAACATCCCTATCATCACCCTCAAATCCTCACTTACTAGAGAGCCTATCTATCCTCACCCCCATCTTTCACATTCCCTATAAAGTCTTCTTACCTCGTGATACAAACCCTCGGAACGAGCCTTGTCTATTTTTTCCAGTGTGTCCTTTGAGAATTGTACCATCTCCTTCACCACTTCTGGAGAGGGCTGAAAAAGAAAGAGACATTGAGTTAGAGACTTCTTGATGGAGAAACTCATTCTGTCTCTGAATAGCTATTGAGTTAGTTACATTCACTCTAATTCAAGATCAATGTCTTTCTCATTCTGAATACCTCAATTCAAGTGTGCTAAAGACCTCAGTATTTTTCTAGCTGCCTCGGCATACTTCTAACACATAGTGTGTTTTCTAGATCACATCCTAGAACATTGTTACTAGTCAGTCAATCCCAGTCTGGGCTCACAGCTGGGCTTTTGGACCCAAGCACTAATTTTTTTTTCTTTTTCTTTCTTTCTTTTTTTTTTTTTTTTTGCTAGTCCTGGGGCTTGAACTCAGGGCCTAGGCACTGTCACTGAGCACTCTCCACTTGAGCCACAGCATTATTTCTGGCCTTTTCTGTTTATGTGGTATTGGGGAATCAGGGCTTCATGCATGCTAGGCAAGCACTCTACCACTAAGCCATATTCCCAGCCCCCAAGCACTAAAATTAACATTGATCCCTATTGTTTTCTCTGACATTTTAGATTCCAGATGTGTTACCTGAAATATATATTATTCTATCTCTTTGCTTCAAGTTAACCACACAAACTGAAAACACACTCCTGTGTTTTTTTGTCTTTAATACAGCTATTAAATACTAGCAAGCATAGAATAAAGCACAAAGATTGAAGATTTGATCCAAAAATCACGGTCCAGTTTGCCCTTGAAGCTCAACAGAGATCGCTCTTAGTATTATGCTCATTCAATCTCTTCTGAGTGTCTTAGTATCCATCTATTTGTTTTGACCAGAAGAATATCATGAGAAATTTTGCCAGCTGTATCTGAAATCTAAACTTATTTGGCTTACTGCTGAGCTTAAGCAGCCCCAAGGTCCCACGTAAAACCTATCAAAATAGGTTTTTCGTGTTTTAAGCAAGGAAGTACCATTATTAAGAAGCCAGTTCCCCTTAAAGTCACCATAATTTTGAAGAAAAATGCAAAATTTATCAAAGCTCAAAGAAGGAAGAGGGAAAAAAGAGGAGAAGCCAGATTAGAAGGGGTAAAGCCCTTGGAGAAGAAGAGGGTGGAGGAAAACAGATGTCAGTTCCTCAACCTTGAAAATCGGACAAATTTCTATTGTAAAAACCATCCAGGGGTACAATTGAGAAAATATATATTTATACAACATATATATGTACAAAACGCATATATAAACATATATAATATATTATTGTTATTTTCACATTTAAAATGTATTTAGTTTAATAGTGGCTTACACCTGTAGTCCTAGCTACTCAGGAGGCTGAACTCTGAGGATCATGATTCCAAGCCAGTTAAGTCCATGAAATTTTTATTTCCAATTAACCATCAAAAAGCCAGAAGTGGATTTGTGGCTCAAGTGGTAGAATGCCAGCCTTAAAAGAAAAAGCTAAAGGACAGCACTTAGGAACTGAGTTCAAACCCCAGTACAGGCACAGGCACACACACACACACACACACACACACACACACACAAACAACTTGGTTTACATCTCTCTGTAGGTTTATAGAGACTGTTGTACATGCCTGAATATCAACATCCATTTCCTAGATATGGAACCTCAGTTTCCGGGAAAAAATGATGTTCCTATAAGAAATGTACTGATCCTTGGGTCTCAACTACTTTGCCCTTTACCAGGGAGGTATGACTCTCAATTTCTCTACCCCTTGCATTAATGACCCACTGGTTACAACTTCCTTCTTACTTTTGTCTACATGAAGACTAATCATGCTTGCACATCCATAGCCATGCATGGGTCTATATGTATATGAATAAGTCCTTTGTAATTTCTGTAAGGGGGATTGTACACTATGTTACAGGTTAAAGTTCATCCCCCTGAAATTTATTTGAAGTCTTAACACCTAGTCCCTCATAATGTGGCCTTATTTAGAAACAGGATCATTGGTAGACATAATTAGTTAAGCTGAGATCATACTAAAAAAAAGTAGGGTCTGTCTTAGTCCAATATGACTAGTGATCTTATAAAATGAATATCAGGCTGGGAAGTTGGCTCTGTAGTAGAGTGCTTGCCTTGCATCCATGAGGCCCTGGGTTTGATTCCTCAGCACCACATAAGCAGAAAAAAACAGAAGTGGTGCTATGGCTCAAGTTGTAGAGCACTAGCCTTCAGCTGAAATGCTGAGGGACAACACCCAGGCCCAGAGTTTAGGTACCATGACCGACCAAAAAATAAATAAATAATAAAATGACTGTCATGTGAAGAGAAGACAAGCATAAATGAAAATGATGTGCAGATCACCAAGAAAAGACACCCACCTACAAGCTCAGGAGAAAGATCCTTCCTCTCAGCCCTCAAAAGGCAACACTCTATCACCAGTTTGTGGACCAAAGTTTCAGAACTGTAAGACAACTTGATGTGTCTTACCACCCACTTTTTGGTTCTTTGTTATAGCAGCTCCAGAAAACTAATACACATGGTATTGTTTAGCTCATTAATTCTTTTCCCTTAGAAGAGTTCATTCCAAGCAGGGTACTGGTGGCTCACTCCCATTATCTTAGCTATTCAGTAGGCCAAGATCTGATTATTGTTCAGTTAGCCCATACAGAAAAGTCTGTGGAACTCTTATCGCCAGTTTACCAAAAAGCCAGAAATGGAAGAGTAACTCAAGTGGTTGAGTACCACTCTTGAGCTAAAAAGCCAAGTGAGAGCTCAAAGCCCTAAGCTCAAGCCCCAGTATCAGTATAAAAGAAGAAGAAATAAAGCTCAGTTCATATCTATGTATAAACATCTAAGTTTTTTTTTTTGGGTCCGGTCATGGGGCCTAAACTCTGGGCCTGGGTGCTGTCCCTCAGCTCTTCAGCTCAAGGCTAGCGCTCTACCACTTGAGCCACAGCGCCACTTCCAGCTTTTTTGTTTATGTGGTGCTGAGGAATTGAACCCAGGGCCTCATGCATGCAAGGCAAGCGCTCTACCACTGAGCCACCTTCCCAGCCCAACATCTAAGATATTTATTTACTTTGTTGCAAGACTGGGATTTGAACTATTTATCTGAAGCTTTTGCTTATTAGCTAGTGCTCTACCCTCTGAGCCATGCCTCCAACCATTTTTATAATTTATTTAATGACTTTTGCTTGTTTATGTGGTACTGAGGAATTGAACCCAGGGTCTTACGCATGCTAGGCAAGCACTCTACCACTAAGCCACATTCCCCGCCCAACATACTTACTTTAATGGTTACAGGATATTCCTTGCATTTAAATATTTCTCTATTTGTGGTTATCTGGGTTTTGATATTTTATTTTGTGTGTGTGTGTGTGTGTGTGTGTGTGTGTGTGTGTGTATGTGTGTGTTCTTATGAACATTTATGCAGGATAAATTCTTAAAACTGAAACTTTTTGGGTAAAGAGTAAAAACTAGTATAAAAATCAGTGGTCCAGGCTGGGAATGTGGCTAAGAAGTAGAGTGCTTGCCTAGCATGCAGGAAGCCCTAAGTTCAATTCCTCAGTACCATATAAACAGAAAAGGCTGGAAGTGGCTCTGTGGCTCAAGTGGTAGACTGCTAGCCTTGAGCAAAAGAAGTTCAGGGACAGTGCTCGGGCCCCAAGTTGAGCCCCAGGACTGGCCAAAAAAAACAAACAAACAAACAGTGATCCAATGTCTAGAAGAGCCTGGAGGTGAGAGAGCTGAGTTCTATGGGGACATGTTTTCTGGATCGTAGCACTGATACCACCGAGTAATGAAGTGTTTCACAGGAGTACTACCACCATCTCAAGGAGTCCAGGTAGAGCCTCTGCTCTTACTAGAAGCAAGTTTCTGCTGCCACATGGGAGTTTAGAAGCATATTTAGGTGTTTGTATACTAGTGGACTGCAAGTTATACAGAAACACCCAGTTACACTCCCCTTAGGGTCTGCCTCCTCTTTAAGCACCTCTGTGTGATTCCTCAGACCTGTTCAGAGGCTGTGAACAAAGCCCACCTGGCAGGTCTTGGACATGGTGCACAGCCAGCACGGCAGCCTCTGAGTAGTAGGGCTACAGTGAAGGATGCAGACCTCCCTGTCCGGCCATGATGTTGTACGTGTTGGCACTTTAGCCCCAACCGTTCTTGGGTCTATTTGGCTGAGTTCTGGTGCCCAGATCCTCCTCAAGGAGCAACACTGAGATCGCCTCACAGGGGAGGAAGGGAGTCTTGAAGACACTTCTCTGCACACTGATTTACCTTTCAGTTCTTTCTCACCCTAGCCCTTCCTCTTTGACTGCTTTCCAACCACAGATCAAAAACTTCCAATACCTTTGGATAGGGTTTCCTTAACCATGAGTCACACCTGACCTTAGTGCTTACCTGTCCTCTGCTCCCTGCCTGTTCCAGGAGGAGATGGCCCAGTTTTGGATTCTTGTTTGTATTGTTATATAAGTGACTCAAGACTTCACTGTCATTTTGGTATGTGGCTTTAACCAGCTACTTATTATATGGCAACTCCACTGAGCTCCTCCCCTTCCTGCCCCGTTGAGACTGCTCCATCTCCATGAAACTAGATCCCTAGTTCCATCTCTGTGATAACCAGATATCAACTCCCTTCTCCCTCTTTAATACTGAGAATTGAACTGGGGCCTTGAGCATGCTAGGTAAGCACTCTTCAACTTGAGCTATGTCTCCAGCCCCAGATAACAAACTTCTTTGCCCACTGGTTCTCAATAACTGGACACATTACTTAATCTGTGTAAGGCAAGGGCCAGATCCAAAACTTATTTGGTGCCTGTATATCACTCTTTATTTTTCGTGCATGTGCATGTGTGCTGATCTTTTTTTTTTTTTTTTTTGGCCAGTCATGGGGCCTGAACTCTGGGCCTGGGTGCTGTCCCTCAGCTCAAGGCTCAAGGCTAGCGCTCTACCACTTGAACCACAGCTCCACTTCTGGCTTTTTTTACTTATGTGGTGCTGAGGCCTCATGCATGCAAGGCAAGCAGTCTACCACTGAGCCACCTTCCCAGCCCCTGTGTGCTGATCTTAAACTAAGCTTAAACTCAGGGCCTGGCTGCTGTCCCTGAGCTTTTATGCTCAAGGCAAATGCTTTACAACTTGAGCCACAGCTTCATATTGGACTTTTGGTGAATTATTGGAGATGAGAGTTTTGCTCAGGTTGGCTTCAAACCACAGTCCTCACATCTCAGCCTCCTGAATAGCTGGGATTTCAGGTATGAGCTACTGGTTCATTTCATATATCACTTTATATATCTCATTTTGTTTCATCCTTATAACACCATGTAGTGGGGCCCCATTCTCATTTCAAGGATGAGAAGACTGGGTGATTCTTTACATTTAAGCTCTTAGCCAGAGTAGTACCAGGACACAAGCCAGAACCCATCTAATACCCTGCTCTGTGCACCATCCCATGCCACCTCCCCAAAGGCTATAGGCTTATTGCTTAGCTTTGGAATCCACCCTTTTGTGGCTCCTGGAGAAGACAGCCGTAAACATCTGGCAGCAGAGAAGCATGTACCTTGGGGTCTTCCTTCACCCCCAGGAAGAGGTCATCCTTCAGCCCTTTCTGGCAGTGCTCACATGTGCAGTCAAAGTAGTATTGCTTCTTCAGCTGCTTCTTTCGCTCCTCACTGACATTGAGGAAGTCAACGTAGGACACTGTCAGCTCCTCACCTTCAGAGATCTTGCCCAGGGCCCGGAGTTCAATTCTAGAGCAGAGCAAAAGGGAGTCAGTGGGATCCAGGCATAGCAGCACAGGATTTGTGCTTTGCATGGCTTCCAGGAGTCAAGTCTCAAATACAACAGTGTTTCCTGACATTCTAAGAAAACTCTCATTCTCTCTAAATAGGGGAAATGTGACCTAAAGCACAGCTCTCTGAATAATTCCACTCTATTCATTATAACAGTTAAGTCTGCTCCATTCTGTGAGGTTGTGTGGTTTGTTTGCTTGTTTGTTTCTGGAATCAACTCTAATAGAATCTCAGTAGAGGGCTGGGCTTGTTTACAAAGCTATACCATGTGCCTACAATTATCCAGGTACCCTTAACTATTGATTATGTGTAACAAGGGAAGGGAGAAATAATAACATGAAATTTTCAAGCAAGAAAAGATCTATAATTTATTTATGGTTAGGAGGCTACTCCCTCAGAAACACACATTTAGTTACCCACATCTTGGCTCATTATATACCTAACTTTGAGCCCCTCACACTTTACAGTTCAGCCTAATTTCATGCCTATATCATGTCAGGGAACATATGCCCACTGGAGATCACTGAAGGCATTTGTGCTTATTAGGAGAAATGGTTTAATGGTTGAAGGTGGTTAGCAACAGTATATGGCATTTTAATTGTCTTCTAATCTAGATCTGACCCCACAATTACCCATGACACTACTCTGGTTACCATGGAATAATACAGAATGGGACACAGATAAAAACCTTCTGAAAGAGCTGATATTCCCTCAAGCCAAACAGGTGGAGGCCAGACCAGACTCCCTTGGCCATGTACCTCCTACCACAAGGCCAGACAACTAAGGAAGAGGTGTGGCAAGGCCGGCAAGCTGGGTCCTATGCTGTGCTTCTAAATCCCCCTGGGAACCTGGGTTCCACTGTTTAGTGGGAAAGCAACTTCTAGAGAGCAAAGTAGTAGGATACAGAGACTGGGGACCACATCTGACAAAGATCACTATGAAAGACAGGGCAAACCCTCCACCCCGAGTCCCAGAAGTAGCCCCTTCCATGTCTTTTGAGATGAAAACTAAGGGAGGCATCTGACCACTTATGACTACAATCTTTTTCTCTCAGCCAGGTGCACACCTGTAATCTAGGCACTTGAAAGACTGAGGCAAGAGGGTCCCAAGTTCAAAACCAGCCCAGGCTACATAGTAAGTCTTTGTCTCAAAATAAATAACTAAATAATTTTTTTAACTTTCCTCAAAGTCAAATATAATGACATGTCCAATAAATGAGGTACATAAATATGTACCAAAACAACTAATAGAGTCTGGAAAATCTAAATGCTTGCTTACTTTTTGTTTCTTTTTAATTTTTTTAATTTTAGTACTATATTTGGAACTCAGATCTTTGCAATTGCATGCTTGAACCATGTCCCAGGTTCCTTTTCCTTCTTTCCTTTCTTTCCCAGCCCCAATTTTGCCAGGAGCTGTTGTTAGTAAAGAGATGAAAGACACATGGGAGAGGAAGGCAGGCTGATTGCCACATTGCAGTTACTCTCAATATTTCCAAGCCCCAGACTCATGTCACACACAGGGACATGGATACCAGAGATGTAAACAACTTCCCTGAAGGTCTCACAGCACTTGGACAACAGAGACAAAATGAGAAGATAAGTACCATTCATGCTTCCACAAGTCACACCAGCCTCTCCTGACGGTTTTCAGCTGTTTCCTCTCTGTGATACACGCATGGAAAAAGAAATGCATCCAATCCCCTACCTTTTAGGAATCCGTTACTGTCCTAAATAGTTCTATGTGAGCTTCTCTGGGGCAAGTGTAGAGGGTGCATGGCTGGAGTTTTACAGATTATTGAAGTGATATTACAGAGTTTTCAAAACCAAATTAACTTGATATCATTTGACTATGACAAATGCATGCCACTTTACATTAGAGATGCTCCTTGTCATACAGAGGGTGTATTCCACAATTACAACAAATATAATATGTTGACATATAATTGGTTGAAAATGTATTTAATATAGCTAACCTGTCAAACATCATAGCTGAGGACTGGGAATGTTGCTTAGTGTAATAGTGCTTGCCTTGCATGCATGAAGTCCTGGGTTCAATTCCTCAGTACTACATAAACATAAAAAGCCAGAAGTGACACTATGGCTCAAGTGGTAGAGTGCTAGCTTTGAGCAAAAGAATCTCAGGTACAGCACCCAGGCCCTGAATTCAAGCCCCAGAACTGGCAAAACAAGGACAAAAACAAATATCATAGCTGAACCTACCTGCCTTAAATGCATTCATTTAATTAATTGGACAAAAACTATCTAACACAAAACTTATTTTATAATAAAATACTATACATGGACTCATACAACTTATTGAATACTATTCTGGAAGTGAAATGCAGAATGTGTGCATGAGTATAACTTTATCATAAAGTTTAAAAAGTTAAGTCAAACTATCTTAAATTAGGAACCACCTTACTTGATAAGAGCTGACAGACAAATTGTGATTAAAATAAAAGCTATCACAGTCAGGAGATGAAAGTTCTAGCATTAAGCCCTTCCTCCAATCAGCTTCTGTGGCTAATTATTCCCCCACACTGGACCTAGAGCCCTTCCACTTCCAATACTTCAATTCCACAATTCTGCTAATTGAGCACAAGTAGGTGACTAAGTGTTGCTTGCAGAGATCAGGAAGCCACAGGGGTATAAAACTAGAAAGGTCCCTAAAGATGCTGACCTCTTGACCTTCCCTTTACAAACATGGAACCCAAGCTCAGGAGACAATGAGACTCATCCAAGCAGATAGTGCTTGCTAACACAGATGATTCAATCACTCCCACACCTCATTCCAAAACCATGCACTATTTTATCCTTAAGCTAAAGACCTGTCTGAGCAATGACCCATCAGTGGACCACATGATTAGTAAGAAAAGTAAAAAGTACTACAGACACTAGTGGCTCATGCCTGTAATCCTGTCTACTCAGGCTAAGATCTGAGGATCACTGTTGTAAGGCAGAAAAGTTCGTGAGAACCTTATGTCCAGTTAACCAGCAAAAAGCCAGAAGTGGAGTGTGGCTTAAGAGCAATAGCCTTGAGTGAAATCAAGTGAGAAGACAATGCCCTGAGTTCAAGCCCCACTTCCAGCACATGCACACATGCACATGCATACCCACACGCACGCACACGCAACCACACACACACACGCACACACACACAAAAGTAAAATGTCACCTAAATGCAAATTCCAAAAACAGTAAACAAAATACTATGAATACCTATTTACCAAAATATCACGGTTATGAGTGCTCTTCTCAGAGCGCTGTCTAGGTAAGAAGTTGAAGTTTTAAACATAGTCCTTTAGTAGGTCAATAGCATCAATAGTCCTCAGTTCATGGTCAGCAGTGTTCAGGGGTATAATAGATCTTTGCTAAGGTGGTCTAGACTAGAGAATTCATGCTTCAAGGCTGGGGAAGTGAGAAACATGAGTAAGGAAAGAGAGAGAGAGGAAGCATAAGAAAACAAAGGCAAGGCAGGCAGTGGGTGGGTGAGAAGTCAATGGTTAATTTCAATGCATTAAAAATGTGCCATCACTCAATGAAGACCAGACACTGGAGTGCAGGACATTACAGATGGGTGGCAGACAGGGATACTTGGGAGGGGGTGGTCCCAGCAAACCAGGCAAGTGAGGGAGATGGGTCAGAGGGACAGGGATGCTGGAAAAGACTGACCCACCTCATCTGGGTGTGAAACATGGATTTCACTGCCTCATGACTGAAAGACAAAACAGACATCCGAATGCAAGTCAATTCCATTGGCTGATCTGGTGCACAGCATTGTGGGTCATACTACCAAGGCCTTGGCCATCCTGGTAATTATCCCAGCCCCTCCTAGCAAGGCTCATGCAGCAGAATGCAACCTGGTATAGAGAGGAATCACACTGGATTTGGAATGCAAAGTGCTAGATTCAAAGGTTCTCAGTGTAGAACAAATAACTTCCCTTCCATGGGCCTCAGTGCCTCACCTGTTAGAAGGTAATGAAACTGTCAAACTGCGTGTTTGTGGCTTATGCCTATAGTCTTAGCTACTCAGGAGGCTGAGACCCTAAGGATCACAGTTCTAAGCTAGTCCAGGCATAAAAGCCTGTGAGACTCTTACCTCCAATTAGCCAGCAAAAAGCAAGACATGGAGCTGTGGCTCAAGTGTTTGAATGCTAGCCTTGAGCAAAAAAGCAAAGGGAAAATGCGCAAGGTCTGAGTTCAAACCCAAGCACTGGCCCAAAAGTGAGAGACAGAGAGAGAGAGAGAGAGAGAGAGAGGGAGAGAGCAGCTGTGAAGAAACAATGTATAGTGCAGAAAGTGCAGCATTGTTCTTGTCCCATTGACAGGCATCATGGATATTCAGGTATCATGGCCTGTTTGGAATGAGTATCTTGGGGAGAGTTTTCATTGTATATGGAGACTGGTGAGTGACAGGTAGCATGTAAAAATTGTTGGAGTTAGAATTGGGCCCCCAATACCATGTCCAGGGTTCTTTCCACTATGCCAGGCAGCTAGGCAATGACTGTAAAAACTGCTTCTCTTGTACTAAAGCCAAGAATCCCAGATATACATGGCTGCTCAAGATTAGTAAATGCAAAGAAGCCAAAGCACACACCAGACATGACCTGAAGAAAGGTCAATGGCTACACATAGTGACAAGAAGAGCCTGGGTCACTGTCACTTAGAAGAGGGCCATCTAGAAAGTTGGACCCTGTATATGACTAAATTTGATCTGCTCTCTGCTAACTAGGCTAAGCTCATTAGACTACAGGACTACAGGCCTCTTGGAGGATTCCATGAAGTTCAGCCAAATGACCCAGAGAGGCTTAGGAAATGAAACACGGAGCCTGGAAAATGTTACCATCAGTGTACAAAGTGAACTTTCTTAGCCCCAGCATCTTTCTCAATTGCTTTAGAGCCTGACTTTAGAAATAGAGGAGAAAGGGGAAATTAGAGTCATTGCCAGGTGAAGGCTTGAGCCTGATTCTCGGTAGAGACATGGAAACCATAATTTCTGGTGTCTAGGTTTGGGGATAGGAAGGAGGAAGCTACTCATGTTGAAGGCTGAATCAGCTTGTTTCTGTTATACAAGATCATCTCTAAGAGCATACGCAATGAATATAGCTCAGGCCTCCTTCCTCGGATTTCTCCAGTGTGAACCATCGACACAACCAGGTGCTTGGAGCAGGGAGTATGGCTTACTGGTGCTTGCCTAGCATGCATGAAGCCCTGAGTTCAATTCCTCAGTACCATATAAGCAGAAAAAAAACAGAAGTGGTGCTGTGACTTAAGTGGTAGAATGCTAACCTTGAACAAAAGAAGCTCAGGGACAGTGCCCAGGCCCTGAGTTCAAGCCCCCATTGACTGATCCCTCAGGACTGGCAAAAAAAAAAAAAAAAAAGTGCTCATCTCATTGACTGATCCCTCTCTATTCACATCCCATCTGCAGGATCGTCTTTGCCCTCCTGTCCTTCATTTGTGTTATCCTCAGGGCAGAATTGTGAGGGCCACATCCCCCCGGGTCCTTTGTTCTCTGGTCTTCTGGAGTTGGAGGAGTCCAGAAGGTTGGAGGACAGTCTACCGTGGTTCCAGTAGTGACCGGCTTCTCTGCTGGCATGGTTGTAACCACAGCTGAGCTGCCAGGGCCCCTCTGCCATGGTTTAGACTCTCACTGGCTGTAGAAAGGGAGTGGACACCAGTGAACTCTACTTGTCCCTCTAAGACTAGAGGCTATAGAGTTTTCCTGTGCTCTAGACCTTGACTGCTTGCCATTCCTGTTCAATTCCTAAATCCTGTCTACACTTCTATTGTTCTCATTAAATTCTCTGTGAACAGATCCCTTTGAGTGTGCCTTCCAACATACATTCTTGCCAAGCCATTCTTAAGCATTCTCTGATGTCGTTTCTAGGTAAGCAACCATAAGCTTTAAGTTTTAGAATTGTAGTTAGAGATTTATCTAAGTAGCCTCGAGAAAGAGACAAATTTAAATCATCCCAATGGAATTCCTTACTCAATTTTTTTCTCCTAGCCACAATTAATCTAGAATGAGATTTAGGGTTGCTGAACATTGGACATCCATGGCTCAAGTTCAAATTCAAGTCTGACTCTTGAACCAAAGGAGACCCCAATGTCCTCCTCCCCATCTCACACCCCAGGCGCAGTACTCACTTGCCATTATTGAATATGACTGTGCAGTTGGGCCAGCAGTCATGGTTCACCAGGCCAAGGTTGGGGAAGATGCCCACACCCACCGCCTGCAGGCCTCTCTGGTCACTGAGGGTAAAGCCATTGCAGTTAATCTACCCAGAAGAGATGACAAAAGAGTCGGTCAGCAGGTAGAGGTAGGGTAGAACACCATCCTAGCTATTGCAAGTGTAAATCTTAAAAGTGTCAGCCTGGAGTTACTTGGAGAGTCTGGAAACAATCTCTTACTCTCTATGGGACTCCACATGACCCACAAAATGAGTGCCACAAAATGGAACACCATTATGGAAGCTCTCAGTGGCTGTGTTCTAGAAGGGCTAAAGATGGAAATGTTGAATTCCTTTTTCTGCATTTGAGTTTTACATGAGGACTCCTCAGTGTCTTTGTTTTGCTCTCTATTCCCTGCCCACTTGCCTTGCCGGTTTGGATGTACACATGTGTATCAAGTGTGTGTCTGTGTGTTCCAGTATATTCAAGTGTATTGTATACACATGTGTGTGCACAAGTAGAGGCTTTGGCACCAGGCAGACTGCTTCTAGACATTTCTTAACCATCAGCTAACCAGACAGCCCTCAGAGATTATGAAGCTTCTCTAGTTCCAGGTCTGCCTATGAAATCAGAATATTGAATAATTAACCTTACCTTGTATTGTAAAGATTGCATGGAATAATGTAGCATGGGAATCTGGGATGACACATTTACATGGCACTATGGCTGGGTTATGGTGCTCGGATAGTTTATTTGGTGAAACATCATTTATGTTTCTGTGAAGCTATTTCTTTTTGGATAAGATTAACATTTAAATTGGAGGATTTTGAGTAAAAGCAGATTGTCTTCCCCAATGAGGGTGGGTCTCATCTAATCAGTTAAAGATCTATTTTCTTTTTTCTTTTCAGTCAGTAAGGGAGTGGCTTGAATTCCAGGCCTGAGAACTGTTCCTGAGCTTTTTTGCTCAAGGCTAGCACTCTACCACTTCAAGCCACAGCTCCAGTGGTCAACTGGAGATAAGAGTCTCACAGAGGGCTGGGAAGGTGGGTCGGTGGTAGAGTGCTTACCTTGCATGCATGGGGCCCTGGGTTCAATTCCTCAGCACCACGTAAGCAGAAAAAGCCAGAACTGGTGCTGTGGCTCAAGTGGTAGAGCACTAGCCTTGAACTGAAGAACTGAAGAACTAAGGGACAGTGCCCAGGCCCATTGTTCAGGCCTCATGACCAAAAAAAAAAAAAAGTCTAACAGACTTTTATCAAAGCCAGCTGGGCCTAGCTTTGAACTGTATTGCGCAGATCTCAGCCTCCTAAGTAGCTAGAATTACAGACCTAAGCTACCACTGCCTGGCTAGTTAAAGATCTTAATAGAATAGAGATTGACTTTTCCTGAGCAACAAGGAATTGGGCTGAGAGGGTAGCTTAGTGGTAGAGTGCTTGCCTCGCATGCATGAAGCCCTGGGTTCAATTCCTCAGTACCACATACACAGAAAAAGCCAGAAGTGGTACTGTTGCTCAAGTGGTAATAGTGCTAGCCTGGAGCCAAAGAAGTTCAGGTAGAGTGCTCAGGCCCTGAGTTCAAGCTCCAGGACTGGCAAAAAAAAAAAGAAGAAGAAGAAGAAGGAATTATGTCAGAAGATGGCCTTTGAATGAACTGCAGCTCTTCCTTAGTTGTCTAAACCCCAACAGTGTATGAGCTGACTTCTCAAAATAAACAACCCCATCTCTATCTTTTTCTGCATGTGTTCATGCTGTTCTTGACGTTATTACTGTTACTATAACCTCTCTCTTCAGCCTAATCACCAACACCATGTAAGGCATGGCCCAACATACAGAAGCCATCCACACATACCCCAAAGCCCAAGGCCTGAGGCTCCTGATCCACCAGGCTCCTCCATCTAGTCTCTGGACTCCTGTGCCCTTGCTTGCTTCTGTCCTTCCAGTCAGAAAGGCCTGACTCACTGCTTCAGGCTCCCCAAACATTCTGCCCAGGAGACATGAGAAAGGGTCTTCTTTCTAAAGTGAGTGATGGGCAGACCATAATGTGGACCAAGTCTTTGTTTTCAGGAGAAAACTGAGGAGGTACAGATAGACCAGAAGATTAATTACCATCTAAGTCCAGTACTCAGAGAATGACAAATGAGTAGTTTGTAGAAGGGGTAACAATGTGAGTTAGGGTATAAATGATGTAGTAAGAAGACCAGAAAGAGTGTAGACAAGGGGTCTTAATTTTAAGCTTCTGTCCCCTCCAGCCCTCTTGGCCACCTTTCCTGACTTCTGGAAACTTCTTGACTGGGCAATGCCAGCTGTAACCATGACCCATCTTTTATTAAGGGTTAAGAACTCTGAATTTTTTTTGGGGGGGTCACTTGTGGAGCTTGAACTCAGGGCCTGGACACTGTCCCTGATCCTCTTTGTGCTCAAGGCTAATGCTCTACCACTTGAGCCACAGTGCACTCCCAGTTTTTGAGTAGTTTATTGGAGATACGTGTTTTGTGGGGAATTTTCTGCTCAGACTGGCTTTAAACCACAAAATCCTCATATCTCAGCCTACAGAGTAGCTAGGATTACAGGTGTGAGTCACCAGCACCCAACTTTTATGTTTTTTAATGGGGACATTTAAGGTTCTGTCAGAAGGACCAGCAGGTGTTTTGGCTACATCTGGGAAGTACAGGGCAGATTCCAACAATCCTTGGCTGCCTGGGTTAGATCCGATTGACAAGAGGAGGGTGCTGGAGGAGCAAGGACAAGGAACCAGGGCACAGGGCCATACCACTCCAAAGATGTGAGAGATGTATTGCATGCTGAACTGCTGGCTCTGGGGCGGCCAGTACTGCAGGAACGTGTCCACATCCATCCGCAGCTCCTTCTTCTCCTCCTCCCCAAAGTTCTCCACGTGGTTCTGCAAGTCATCCACCGACACCAGGCAGCCCTCCGTGAGCCCCGTGCCCTCTCTCTCCACCCGCCACATGATGCGGGCAGCCAGTCTGTGGGAAGAGACAGACTTTGTCTGAGAGGCCACACCCACCACATGGTCCTTCAGGCTTTCATTCAACAAACACCAGGTGCCTCAGAGGCTAGGCAGTGTCAGGCTCTTGAACTACATGAATGGACAATCTATCATAACATTTCTTATGATAGGGGAGATATAAGTAAACAAAATTGTTTTGAGTAGTGTTAAATGCTGGGCAGAAAATAGGTAACAAGATGGAGAGAAATGAAGTGGCTTGGCCTGATGGAGGAACAGCAAGAAGACCCAGATGACTGAGTAGAGGAGTGAAGAGCAGGAGCTGGGCCACTCAGGGCCTGGGGACATGGAGAGGGACAGCAGTCTGGTTTCTCCTAACAGTACAGCTTACTGGTAGGGAGCTGGGTAAATTGCATCTGGGCATAATACATTCTGCCACCCCTCCAGAAGTACGTGGAGGGGTGTGTGGGGAGAGGGGGAGAGCTTGAATTCAGAACCTCACACTCTTAATTAGCTTTTTTTCTTAAGGTTAGTGCTTTCCTACTTGAAGCACTAATTCCAATTGCATCTTCTTTTTCTGTTTAATTGGAGACGAAGTCTCCCAAAGTGTCTGCCCAGCCAAGCTCAGTTCCAAACCTCTATCTTCAGCCATCAGCCTCCTGAGTAGCTAAGATCATAGGCTTGAGTTGACAGCTCCAACTGAACTAATTCTTAATGATAGGACAGAGAGAAAGTGGAGAATACAGCCTTAGGGGATAAATAGCATAAGCAAAGGCCCAGAGGTAGCCATGGATAGAGCCTATTCAGGAAGCAGGAAGAAGCCTGGCCAGACTAGAGCAGAGGGGTCTGGGGAAGGAGAGGGAAGGCAGGACAGGAGGAGGTCTAGAGAGCAGGGAGCTTCACGACTAGGCCTTCCTTTTTAACTGTTAGGCAGCTCTGTTCCACAAAGTGAATCCTGTGACCTAGGGACACTTTGGTGTCAGTGTCTCTCTGCCACCCACAGTGCTGTCCAGGTCCCTGGGAGGGGCTGATGGGCCCTGATCAGATCAAGTCAGTCCCACCTCTTGGCAAACCACAAGCCCTTTTCTTGTCTGATTTAGGTCAGAGGTATTTCTGGAGACTTGACCTACGTGAGTCCATAGGTGCCTGGGGACCAAGGTGTCCCTACATGGAGTCCTGAGCAGCTTGAGAATGAAAGGACTCCATGCCTAGCTTCAGTGGCTCCCACCTGTCACCCTAGCTACTCAAGAGGCTGAGATCTAGGATCGATCATAGTCTGAAGCCATCCTAGACAGAAAAGCCTCTGAGACTCTTATCTCCACTGATCTACTAAAAATGCTGGAAGTAGAGCAGTGACTCAAGTGATGGAGTGCTAGATAGCCTTGAGTATAAAAGCTCAGAGATAGCGCTCAGGCCCGAGTTCAAGACCTAGGACTAGCAAAATGAAGAGAAGAGAGGGGAAATACAGTCAATAATTCAATGTATAATCCTACAAAATTAAGAAGAGTGAGAGAAGGAGTGGATAGGGAAGGAGAGGGTGAGAATGTTGAAAGGAATGACACTGATCAAGATGCACTGTATTAACAAACTGCTTTGTTAAATGGAAGGAGGAGGAGGAATAAGAGGAGGTGAGGCTGGGGCTCCAGATTAGGTGTGGAAAAGACCTGTAGCCTCTAAGTCCTAGGCCTGCTTCATCAGGGGCGGCCACAGCTGTAGACCCCCAGCTCTCCCTGGTAGATCCAAGGGCATGACTGGAAGAAGGGACCATCAGGTCTCTTGGATGCTCTTTTCCACAGCCAGTGCCAATGTTGTCCTGCCACCATCCTGTCTGACGTGTGGAACTCCCAAGCCCGCCCGCCCCCACCCCCCACCCAACTCTGACCTGATGTTCTCATTGGGCACCTTTCCAAATCTCTTGATGGCGGAACACTCGTTCTTATGGTTCAGCCAGGCGTCCTTCTGGCAGGTGCGGTCACAGTAATGGGCGAACTTGCACTGTCCGCAGCGATGGAGCTTCTCCTGCCTCTTGAAGCAGGTGTGGCACACAAAATTAATGAGGCTGCTCATGGAGGAAGAAAACACAGGGTTAGTGGGGGGCTCTCTTGGGACATTTTCTCTTGTTACAAAACATGAGCATGGGCTGAGTGAGCTAGAAAAAATAAAAAAAGACTGCTTTGGGGTCATGGTCTAGTGGCACAGATTAGGACTTGAATTTGATGATGGGTTTTATTTTTGTTTTGTTTGACACAGCCCTAAGGTGAAGAGCATATTGTATAATGAGAAACAAGGATCAAGAATATGGAAGGGGGCCAGGCGCCGGTGGCTCACACCTGTAATCCTAGCTACTCAGGAGGCTGAGATCTGTGGATCACGGTTCAAAGCCAGCCCAGGCAGGAAAATCTATGAGACT
>NW_012267430.1:794175-797039 GCF_000151885.1 Dipodomys ordii
ACTGGGGCTTGAACTAAGGGCCTGAGCACTGTTCCTGAGCTTTTGTGCTCAAGGCTAGACCTCTATCACTTAAACTACAGCTCCACTTCTGGCATTTTGCTGGCTAATTGAAGGTAAGAATCTTATAGACATTACTGTCTATGCTGGCTTTGAGCAGTGATCCTCAGATCTCAGCCTCTTGAGTAGCTAAGACCACTGGTGTCCATGGATTGGTGCTATTGGCTCCTTCCTTTCACTTTCTATATGCAAGTTTTCACCAAGCCCCTCTAGGGAAGTGGTGGTCATTATCCTCACAGGTATTATTCTTGGAAGTCCTGGCTGCTAGCCAGTGCTGCCAGCCCAGAGAACAGAAGTCCCCATACAGTCCATCTTTTACCAGTACATCTTTTGCCTGCAGGAGGACCCCCACTCAGACCTTGTTCTGCAGCCCCACTCTGGGTTACTGTTATCTGTCAGAGTTGAGAAGGCTGGAAAGGCAGCTGCTCCTCAGCTCCTTATATGGAAATGATCAGTGAATGGCAGATAGATAAATACAAAGACAAGGTGTCTGCATGCTAGACAGACAGCCTGCCACACCACTATCAAAGAGGACTGAGCCAAAGAAAGATTCTCCCTGTCTGGTCTTATTAACAAAAATGTAAGGGTAAAATTTTGTAGTACTAAATGTCAAGCCTAGCTGTGAATTTTGCTCTCTATCTTGACTAAATTTGCAAAAATGGTCTCAGATTGTCAACATAATTGATACACTTTGATGAGCTATGAATTTTCTAATTAACTTTTGCTTGCCATGATTTTTACATGCGTGATACTTTGATTAAACAAATATTAGTTTTTTGCCGTAATTATATTATAAAATGTTATTACCACTAAGGGAGTTTAGATTTTAAAAATCAAGTTAGATTTAATTGTATTTTTCTTGCAAATAAAAATAAATTTGTAAAAAAGCTAAAAGGGAAAAAAATCCACAAAACTCTGAGCCTTCCAAATAGTAGAGAATATTCCATCCTTTAAGTACCCACACTACCATTTTTTAATTTCTTTTCTCATTTTCTTCCTTTTTACCTTTTCTCCCTCTTCCTCTCCTTCCCACCTTCCTTTCTTTCATAAGGATTTATTGAGCATCAATTACAGGCTTTATTATCACATGCTTATTATCTATTATTGAGTTAGGAACAGAGGGCCTTAGATAAAGAGAATACTGGAGAATAAAGAGAATACTGGCCTTAGAGATAAAGAGAATACTTGCTTCCAGCAGTATCCAGGCTGAGCTGGTACAAAAATATAAGTAAAGAAGATGAGTTCCTAGTCCACAACTGGTGGAGACAATCAGAGGGACAATCAGCAGGGAGGTGAAGAGGATTTGCCTTGCTGGGATAAAGAAGAACTGAGTTTGTCCTCAGATAAGGTCAAGGTCTTCCAGAAAGAGGCCCTGGCTGTGTCAAAGTTTTGGAGTAGGGGCAAGCACAGCCACTCTAAGACATAGGAGTGGCTGTTGGGGGATCATAGGAATCATAGTGAGGAATGATGTTGGAAAGACAATCTGTGAGGGATCTGGAATACTTCCTCTGCAGTACGTTGCAATTGCAGACAATTTGCAACATGACCAGATTGATGTGTCTATGTAATTTTTCAGTGACTCCTGTTAGCCCCTGAGGGGCATTGCTGTGTTCATGTTGCATTACTATACACCTAGGTGTAAGTTAGACACTTCAGTTTCCTTGTTCAGGAATAGAGTGGGCCCTTTTTATTTTTGTTTGTTGAAGCAGAGTCTTGCCATGTAACCCAAGCTGGCTTCTAACTCACAATCCTCCTACTTCAGCCTCCCATTCATACTGGAATTACAGCCAGTACACATAGCACCTCCTCCTGTATGTATTTCTGTGCATCCTCTGTGTTCACACTCCTCATCCCAAGTTCAAGTCATATCCCCAGATGTAAATGAGTGGAGATGGCCTCATTGTGGAGGTAGGTGGTATAGTCTAGGTTTAAAAGGAAATTTTTGCCAGATATGGTAATATCTGGGGAGGGAAGGGAAGGAGAGAATGGAGAAGAAGAAAAAAAGAGAGAAGAGAGGAAGGGAAGGGATTGGAAGAGAGGGAAAAGGAGAAGAGAGGAGAAAAAAGGAAGAGAAGAGGCTATTACTCCTAAACTTTAGAATCTGAGGACTATCCAGTAGATGTTTCAGCAATGGCACTCACAGCAGGCTGTCACACAACAGCATGTCTTTCCTAAAAGCAAAAGTCTAAATTTACTATGGTTATCCTCAATAACCAAGAGCAAACATCAAAAGGGAAATATATATATATATATATATATATATTCATATAGCAGTTTTATGTGCAATGGCTTCAAACTGGAAATGATCCAGATGTCATTTAGCAGGTGTATGGCTCAACAAACTTGTCCATACACATGGGGTACTACACAGCAACAAAAAGGAAGGAGCCACGGGTACATGGAACACCTGCCTGAGTCTCCACAGAATTATGACTGTGCAACAAGACAGTCCCAAAAGGTGACACACTGTGTGGTCCCACTTAAACAACACTGTAATGATAGAGTTATAGAAATGGAGACTATATGACTGTGCTAGGGTTGTCAGGGATTATGGAGGAGGTGGGGACAGGGGAGAAGTGGGTGTGGCTATACAAGGACCTCCTACAAGGCTTGGGTATTTAGGGACACTTAAAAAAAATAATTTTAGCCGGGCGCTGGTGGCTCACGCCTGTAATCCTAGCTACTCAGGAGGCTGAGATCTGAGAATTGCGGTTCAAAGCCAGCCCGGGCAGGAGAGACCGTGAGACTCCTATCTCCAGTAAACCACCAGAAAACCGGAAGTGGCGCTGTAGCTCAGGTGGTAGAGC
>NW_012267430.1:799114-805103 GCF_000151885.1 Dipodomys ordii
AAAAAAAAAAAAACTCTTGTTTCCATTTCCTGGAGTTCATTTCCATAAGTATTATTCTGTATGAACAGAGGTGCATAGGCATTGCCCTTTGTGTTCCTCTCCTAAGAGTATCCTCCTTTGGTCTCACTATGTGAAAGCTGGTCACATTTGAAGAATTTAAACTTTTATTTAATGTTTATTTTAAAAATGCAAAGAAGTGTTAGAGCACATTCCTAGTATGTGCAAGATCCTGGGTTGATGAGCTGACAAGTTGACTCAGTGGTAGAGCGCTTGCCTCGCATGCATGAGGCCCTGGGTTCGATTCCTCAGCACCACATAAGCAGAAAAAAGCCGGAAGTGGTGGTGTGGCTCAAGTGGTAGAGTGCTAGCCTCTAGCTGAAGAGCTGAGGGACAGTGCCCAGGTCCAGAGTTCAAGCCCCATCACCAGACCTCCCCCCCCCAAAAAAAAAGATCCTGGGTTGAGTCCAAAGAACAGAGAGAAAAGGAACTTGCCGTTGCCAGTGGCTCAAACACCTGTAACCCTAGTTAGTCATGTGGCTTAGATCTGTAGATCCCACTTCAAAGCCAGCTGGACAGAAAAATGATATTTTATCTCCAATTAACCAGCAGAAAGCCAGAAGTGAACTTGTGGCTTAAGTGGCAGAGCTCCGGCCTTGAGCAAAAAAAGTTTAGGGACAGCATCAGCGTCCAGGCCCTGAATTCAAGCTCCAGTACTGGCGCGCACAAATACACACACACACACACACACACACACACACACACACACACACACACAGAGGAGGAGGAAGAGGAAAATGAGGAGGAGAAAAAGAATAAGCAGCCGCCACAAATGTCTCTTAATAGGAAAATAAGCAAGTGAGATGTCATATATTATAGGGTAGAATGTTTAGCAGTTAAACTCAGGATTAATACAGCTTATGAGTCAACACTGATAGCTTTACATGACATTTAAAGAAAGATATTTGAAGGCCTAAATATCTATAGACTAGTTTCCACAAGGATAAACATTTTAAAAAAATGTTATTTAGAGGGGAAAATAATGTTTTAAAGTAACACATAAGGTATTATACTATTTCTATAAAAAGCAAAAATAGACAATCTATAGCTATACATCTTGATAAGAACAGACAGATACATGTAACAAACATTCTAGAAGGAAACACATTAAAATCATCACATGGATTATCTCTAAGGAAAAGCATAGGAGACTAGGGTTGGACCAGACTCTTAACTTTTATTGAAAAGTAAAGAGGTGCCTGTGTTGTGTTACTTGTATATTTACAATTAATTTCTTACACTCTCACCAACTTGTTTGCCACCTAATAGACTTCTAGCTTCTTGTATATACCAAAAGAAGCTAAAGAGTTTTCTATAAGAATATATTCCCCCAGAACCACACCCACCTTTCCACCCACAACACACCCTCCCAGCCAACTTCACCCCATGAAAAGAAGATGTCCCAAAGTCCTTGTTCACCTGCAACCCCTTTAGGGACCACAACAAATTCCAGGAAATGGCTCCTCACAGGAAGGGGAAAAAAGCACCAGCGTAACAGTGCCACTCTGTTAAGGATCCATAACCCTTAGCCCTTCCCTTAACGATTTTGAGAGCAAAGCATTGGGAAATTCCTCACCCACTAGGCTAATGAAGAAGAGGATGGCCATTCCCCAGGTTTCATACCTGTCAAAAACCACTGCAGAATATGCCCGCTCGGCAAAGATGACATCAGCTGCCCAAAACTCCTTTGTGGCCTTCAGACCCCGGCCTTTGCCCTCAGAAGTGAAGATCTCCACATTCTCCATGCCCCCTATTGTCATCTCAGAGCCTGTTAGGCCAGCGAGGTAGATATCACACTGCACCCAGCCTCTGGTGGCTGCTGCTATTTAGCACCTTCAGTGTCCCAAGAGCAGGACTATAAATGGACAGGCCACTTCCCCTTCCCCACCCCCCTGAACCACTAGGCCCTTACCTCCCCCTCACCACTTTCCCTGGAGGCAGGCATGGGGAGGGAGCATGAGGACAGTGACCTGATAGAAATGACTATGAGTTCGTGTGGTCTTGGGATGGGTACTGCCAAGGTTTGAAAAGCTCGTTTTCAAGAAGAAACTATCTGCATGTGCCAAGTTCTAGACTTGCAGCCGTGTTCAGCTTGAGTTGGAACAAGGAGCTCTTGGTCAGTAGGGTATTTTTAGCAGCCAGATGCCTCTGTCAGTCTAAAGCAGCTGGTTAGAGTGGTCCAAGAGAAGAGACAAGGTGATATTTGCTGCTCTGGGACCCTTCAGCTGTCAGACTCACCCTTTCTCGGGTAAGATAGGCCCCTTG
Organism: Dipodomys ordii; assembly: GCF_000151885.1. Taxonomy (NCBI): domain Eukaryota; kingdom Metazoa; phylum Chordata; class Mammalia; order Rodentia; family Heteromyidae; genus Dipodomys; species Dipodomys ordii. The sequence goes on from NW_012267430.1 coordinate 801,437, forward strand.
CCCTACCAACCCCCACCCTCACATTCCTCCATCCAGGAATGTTGGCAGAAAGCCATAGAAACTAAACCAAGCCCTTTGGAATATACATATATATTCTACAAGGGTATCTCTTCTCTCCAGCAGCATCCCAACTTCAAGACATGGAGATCAGTTTCCCTCTTAGAATTGCTGATGTTACAGAACATTGGATGTAGGCTGGGGACAATGAAGGCACACTTTCAAAATAATAACCCCTAAAAATCCCCATTGAACTAAATGTTACTTCTCTTTGGTGATGAGATAGGTATTACTGAGGTTAGGGTGGGGGAGGAGGGATGGAGGAAAAAAGATAAAAAGCACTTGCAAATCTGGAGCTATGACTTATCTGTGTAATACTTTTAGCTTCCAGACACATCTGTTACAGTTTAAATGTGTCCATGGAGTTCATGTACTGGAAAGTATAATCCTCAATGACTCAGTGTAGAAAGGTGGAACCTTTAAATGATGTTAGCTCAGGAAGGCTACACCCTCACAAATGAATTAATACCATTATCAGAACATTAACTCATATATTCTCTCTCCTCTCCCCTCCCACCTTTCTTTCTCTCTCTGTGATGCTTCCCAGCATGTTGTGATACCAGCAAGAAGAATATGATCAAATCCAGGCCCTTCAACCTTGAGATCCATGAGTCAATACTTTTATTTATTATGTATTTCCTAGCCTCGGGTGTTCACAAAGGCACAGTTAATTATGTCATCTGGATCTATGAATACTCACAAGCACTCACTTCTTTTAAAAAAAATTATTGTAAAGGTGATATACAGAGGGGTTATAGTTACAGAAGCCAGGTAATGAGTACATTTCTTGTGAACTGTGTTACCCCTCCCTTATTTTTCCCCTCCCAACCACCCTCCTCCCCCAAGTTGTATAGGTCTTTCCAACAAAGTACCTAGTGAGTACCACCATTAAATTAGTTCACCCTTTATTTCACCATTTCTGTGCTTCCTTTTCCCCTCCCCAAATCAGATAAACCTACATACAAGACAAAAGGTACAGAAATCAAACACAGCAACAAAAGAGAATAAACCAAAGGAAAAAAGAAACACAAACAACAAAACAACCTTGGGACTAGGAAGGTGGCTCAGTGGTAGAATGATTGCATGCATGCATGAAGCCTGGGATTCGGTTGCTCAGCACCACATAAGCAGAAAAAGCCAGAAGTGGCACTGTGGCTCAAGTAATAGAGTGTTAACCTTGAGCTGATGAGCCTAGGGACAACATCCAGGCCCAGAGTTCAGGGCCCATGACCAGTAAAAACAAACCAAAACAATAAAACAACCTCTTGCAGTCTTGTACAAAAAAAAAATACTCTTGTCTCCATTTCTTGTAGTTCATTTCAATAAGCATCACTTTATATGACCATATGCACATAGCTATTGAGCCCCTGTGATTCTCTCCTAAGAATATTGTCCTTTTGCTGGGTGCTCTAGTACTCAGGAGGCTGAGATCTGAGGATCACTGTTCAAAGCCAGGGCAGGAAAGTCCATGAGATTTTTTTTTTGGGGGGGTGGGGTCAGGTCATGGGGCCCGAACTCTGGACCTGGGCACTGTCCCTCAGCTCTTCAGCTCAAGGCTAGCACTCTACCACTTGAGCCACAGCGCCACTTCCTGCTTTTTTTCTTTTTACTTATGTGGTGCTGGGGAATCGAACCCAGGGCCTCATGCATGCAAGGCAAGTGCTCTACCACAGAGCCACCTTCCCAGCCCCGTTGTGAGAGATTCTCATCTCCAATTAACCACCAGAAAACTGGAAGTGGGGCTGTGGCTCAAGTGGTAGAACGCTCACTTTGGGCTGAAGAGCTCAGAAATAGTGCCGAGGCCCAGAGTTTAAGCCCCATGACTGACAAAAAAAAAATCCTTTGTTCTCACTGTATAAATGTTTAGAGTGCTATTTATTAATTATGTCTAAGTGTAATTATTTTGTCTTTTGCTATAAATTGGGATTACTTGTAGATTTATAGGCTCATTCTAATTATTACAAATAAGGGAATCCATGCAGCCTATGTTTCTTTGGGTCTGGCTTACTTCACTTAATATAATTTTTTCCAAGTCTTTCCATTTCCTAACAAATGGGGGCAATGTCATTCTTTCTGATGGAGGCATAGAATTCCATTGTGTATATATACCACATTTTCTTCATCCATTCATCCACTGAGGAACATCTGTGTTGTTCCATAGCTTAGCTATTATTAAACAATGCACAAACATTCCATTCTCAGTCAAATAAAACTGAGTTTGAATTATTGTACATCGAGGGGGTGTGTACATGTGCATGTGTGTACAAGTGTGTCAGCTACAGGTCTAGATCTTAGACCCTGGGGGTCATCCCTTAGTTTTTTTGCTCAAGGTTCTTGCTCTACTGCTTGAGCCACAGCCCCACTTCTAGCTTTTTGCTTGGTAACTGGAGAGCTAGGATACAGACATGAGCCACCAGTGCCAGGCTGGGTTTAGATTCTAAGTCTGCTTCTACCACCTTGAAATGAAACCTATAAAACAAGGGTGATAATTTCTACTGTATTGTTGAGAGGGTTGAATGAGGTAATGTGTATGGGGCCACAGCACTCAAAACTTTATAAAGTATTCATTAAATGGTACCTATTTTATTTTAATGACTCCTTTCCATTATCTTCCCCAAATTATCAGGATATGCCAAAATGTACAATGTGTCTTCTACCAAATCACATCATTTCAGCTGGGAATGTGGCTTAGTGGTAGAGTGCTTGTCTAGCATGCATGAGGCCCTTAGATTGATTCCTTAGTACCACATAAACAGAAAAAGCAAGAAGTGGTACTGTGGCTAAAGTGGTAGAGCGCTAGCCTTGAGCAAAAGAAGCTTGAGAACAGTGTCCAGGCCCTGAGTTCCATCCCCAGGACTGGGAAAAAACAAAAACAAAACTTCACATTTTCTCGAATTTCTTTGACTGTTAGAAGCCTATCCAAAATTCTTTGTCAGACCATGTTCCCTGATTCTTACATCAGAATGATACTGCAGTTAGGCTTATCTATGTGTGAGGTATGGCTCACACCTTTATTCTAGCTACTTTAGGAAGCTGAGAATGGGAAGGTAATGGTTCAAAGTCAATCCAAGTAGAAAAGCTCACAAGACTTTTCCAATCTGTACCTGGGCATAGTGGTATAGGCCTGGCATCTCAGCTATGACAGGAAGCCAAGTGGTCCACTTGTCCATTATCTTGGCAATCATCTCAGGATACAGAACTATATGGGTGCCAAGAAGTACATCTAGTATACTTTCAGTCTTAAGATATTCAGTAATCAGGTCTATTGTTCATGGGATACAAGTCCAGAAAGACTCAGGAGAGCTCAGAAGAAAAGATAGGAGACAAGATGGAGTCAGAAACAAAATGGAGTATTCTAGGTTAGTGATCAGGTTCTCCTTCAAATCCCTGCTCTCAAGCTATCTTTCTATTTCTATGGGAGTGGGGCCAACCTGACACAAGAACACATTCACAGACACTAAAGGATGCCTCAGTGATTTGAGATCTATCCTGAAGAGTAAAACAAGTTAAGATATTTATTTTTGGGGGGTTTTTTGGGGGGGAGGGTCCGGTCGTGGGGCCTGAACTCTGGGCCTAGGTGCTGTCCCTCAGCTCTTCTGCTCAAGGCTAG
>NW_012267430.1:806418-813330 GCF_000151885.1 Dipodomys ordii
GTTACTACTTTCAAAAACATAAGATTCAAATAGAAGAGGGTTGATAGCATACCTGATGATGGAAATTAAAGAGAAGGCATGGAGACAAAGATATATTGCCCCCTGGACTAACTTGAACTAGTATAAAAGAGGCTGTTCAGGACACCTAGCCTCTCTACTCAGTATTAATGAAACAGGAAGCACTAGTTCCCAGATTAGGGCTAAGAAAGGAGACACAGGGCCCTACCACACTGCATATCAGCAGAGATCTGCCCTTTCGAGCACCCTGTCCGCCTCTCTGGTTTTGTTTTGTTTTGTTTTTCTTTCTCTGGGATCCAAATCCTTCCTGGTGGCCCTGGCCTCGACCATGTGCCACCAATGTGCCTTCATTCATTATGACACCACAAAGTTCTACCCTTGTTTCTGAAATGCTTGGTACATAGAGGAATTGAGAATCTCCACTGAGAAACTGCTGTCTCTCAGGAAAACCATGTCTAATTTTGAAAAGATTTCTTACTGCCCTAGTGGAGATATTAAGTCAAGAGAAGAAAAGATTCTGAAGGACATGAGTGCTTTCTTCAATAGCCTACATCCTAAAAGATTAAGGAATGGAGTCATTCTATATTTCCTAAGAGGTCTAAGGAGGGATCAGGGTGGATATAATTTCATGACAATATGGAATCACAGTTAAGACCACAAACAATCTTCATGATCATGTTGCTGTGGTGAGTCCTTTTCCACACCAAGAAATTGAAAACTTTTTCAAATGTTTTAATAGGGATCTGATAGCTTTTATTTGTGTATCTAAGTAAAGAAGTGTAATAAGAAAGGGAAGGTAATAAGATCACTCAAGTCAAAGGGCACCCATCCCAAAACAACAGTTTGAGCTAGGAGATACCAGACAGGGGAACAAGAATGACCACCATGGAACAGGATGTTCATGCTCTTACTGTGTCTACCTCTGTTTCACTAGACCCACCACATACATACATATCCAAGCAAACCAGGGCTACCCCACACTCCCATACCCAAAAACAAGTTCAAGTTCAAGGCCATTGGTACAGGAAATTCTAAGCAAAAATAGTGGAGAGAACCATTAGAATATTGTTACAAAACATGGGCTGGGAAGGTGGCTCAGTGGTAGAGTGCTTGCCTTGCATGCATGAGGCCCTGGGTTCGATTCCTCAGCACCACATAAGCAGGAAAATAAAGCCGGAAGTGGCACTGTGGTTCAAATGGTAGAGGGCTAGCCTTGAGCTGAAGAGCTGAGGGACAGCACCCAGGCCCAGAGTTCAAGCCCTACAAATGGAAAAAATAAACAAAAACAAAAAACCACTAGGAATAGGCTTCAAATATACATTTTTTTTCCAGTTGTGGGCCTGGGCACTGTCCCTCAGCTCTTCAGCTTAAGGCTAGCACTCTACCACTTTGAGCCACAAAGCTACTTCCAGTTTTATGGTGGTTAATTGGAGATAAGAATCTTACAGACTCTCCTGCTCTGCTGGCTTTGAATGGGGAATCCTCAGATCTCTGCCTCCTGAGTAGCTAAGATAACAGGTGTGAGCCACAGCACCCAGCTATACTTTTACTTTTTGAGACGGGGTCTCACTATATACCCCAGGCTGCTGCCACTCAAAATCTTCCTGTCTTAGCTTCCTGAGTTGCTGGGATTATAGGTATTTATCACCACACATGACCAAATATCCTCTTAATGTAAGTAGGCCCTAATAATCTGCATCTTGGGTAGAATCTGTTTCTAGATTCCATGTTGCTCCCCCCATTCTCTCTTTCTCTCCCTCCCCCACTCTTAGGGTTTGCATGCAGGGCCTCATTTATTAGGTTGGTATAATACCATTGAATCATGTCTCCAGTTGTTTTTCACTGGTTATTTTTAGGATAGGCTCTCATTCACATATACCCATCTCCAGGTCTGTGCCCATTGCATTCCACCTTTGTTTGTTTTTTGTCAGTCATGGGCCTTGAACTCTGGGCCGGGGCCCTGTCCCTGAGCTCTTCAGCTCAAGGCGAGAGCTCTACCACTTGAGCCACAGCACCACTTCCAGTTTTCTGGTGGTTAATTGGAGATAAGAGACTCATTGACTTTCCTGTCCAGGCTAGCTTTGAACAGTGATCCTCAGATCAGCCTACTGAGTAGATAGGATTGAAGGTGTGAGCCACCAATGCCTGACTGCATTCTACCTACTTTATGCTTCCCATCATGGCTGGAACCACAGCCTCATGCCACTGCATCCAGCTTCCCTTTCATGATGACAGAGTCTTGAGAATTTTTCTGTCCACTGGCCTGGCACCACAGTCATCCCAATCTCAGCCTCCTATGTAGTTGAGAATAACAAATCCACAGCATTGTGTCCACTATGGGTTGAAAAGGGTCTCACAAACTTTTTCTGCCCCAGCTGGCCTTGACCTTTGATCCTCCTGTTCTCAGCCTCCCAAGTAGCTAGAATTACAGGTGTGAACCAACTGAAACCTGGCTTGCAACTCCCAAATTTTTAGCTATGTTTATAATATTGTCCTAGATTGGGGCTGATAACCTCAGAGACCTTGAGAGAGTCATTGCGGTCCCTCAGTTGGATATGGTACATTACAGGGAATATATACAAGTAAGTAGAAAAGCAGAAAAGTTAAACAATCCCATACAGTTTGTGATAAGTATTGAATCTTTGGTAAGCTCATGTACCTATCTGAATACTTCAGCTACTACTGCTCAAAGCCTTTGCTGACTTACAGGCTGAGCCTCATAGCTACAGGGACCACCACCTAGTGGCAAATGAAGGGAGTTGCAAATTTTTGTATCCTAAGCCACTTTAGTAAAAGAACATCCCTAAATTCCACCTCCTCTCTATGAACCTTAGTGTTCATTTAGGACAAGGGTGTATGAGGGTCTTTTTGACATATGAATTAAGAATGTTTTGTACCTTAATAGTTTGACTATAAATGAAAAACAGCTATAGTCACATGTTTACATCCTTGTAGGCCTACATTCATACTATGATGGCAGAGTTTAATAATCACCAAGAGAACATATGACTCACAAAGCCAAAAAGCATTTATGTTCTGACCTTTTTTTTTGTTTTTGGGTCAGGTCGTGGGGCCTGAACTCTGGGCCTTGGTGCTGTCCCTCAGCTCTTCAGCTCAAGGCCAGCACTCTACCACTTGAGCTACAGCGCCACTTCCGGCTTTTTTCTTTTTGCTTATGTGGTGCTGAGGATCGAACCCAGGGCCTCATGCATGCAAAGCAAGCGCTCTACCACTGAGCCACCTTCCCAGCCCTGTTCTGACCTCTTACACAGAATATCTGCCAACTCTGGCTGATATTAATAATAATTGAATGCTTACAATATTAAATAGGCCTGGAAGGGCTCATTTCTTCAAAGTTCATTCACTGGCTCATTCATTCAGTCATTCGTTTCATAAGCAAAGTGAAAGAGACAATCAAAGAAAATGTGTTCATTCCATCTCACACTCCCAATCCAGAATAAGACAGAATATTTGCTTCTTCATAATTACATCCCCAATAAAACTTCACATTCTCTTACTAAAATAGTATGGTACTGGAGACACAATTCAGTGATAGAGCATTTGTGCCTATGTGAGGCCTCAGTTTGATCTCCAGCTCTGAAAAATAAAATAGTATGTTCACTTCTCGCTCCTCTGGCTTTAAAAAATATTTTCTGTAAAATGTTTTTCTCCTAAGAGTTTTTTTATTGTAAAGGTAATACACAAAGGGGTTACAGTTACATAAGTCAGGTAATGAGTACATTTCTTTGTGAACAGTGTCACCTCCTCCCTCATTTTCTCCTCCCAGTCCCCCTAACTCCCCAAGTTGTATAGTTCATTTCCAACATAGTGTCCAGTGAGTATCACTGCTGAATTGATTCACCCTTTGTCCCACCATTAAAAATAAAGAACACATCATGAATCTGTGTGTCATCCTTGTACAGGGGCCCTGCTAATCTTCTCTGTATTGTTCCAATTTTAGTACATGTACTGCCAAAGCGAGTACCTAAGAATTCTTAAATTCATGTATTCCATATGCAATTACTGGAATATGTATCAAGATACAAAAAACAAAAACTGAAGGCCCTGTTTCAAGACACTGATGGTGCAAAGTGGATTATGGGCAGCATGTAACTATGGATGAAGAGTATTAAGAGGCAAAGTAAAAATCTAGGGCAACCTAAGGTCTTTGAGCAAGTTTTAGAAAAAGTGTCCGAGAGAAATAAGAGGGGGTGGGGAATAAGAACTGGAGAAGACCTCAGCCTCAAGAACACAACAACATGAGCAGAGATGTAGAGGTTAAAGCAGACACACACACACACACACACACACACCATGACGTGTAGACAACTACAACTGGTTAGGTATTGTGGGAACTACTGGAATATAGATATTATGCTTTTCTTTACTAAACCTGCCTAAGGCCATCTACTTAACAGCAGCCACAGCTCCTAAATATGAACTCCTGAGAATCTCCTAGTCATCTGTTCAAAGGATGTTAAAGCAGCATTGTCGGTAAGAGTAAAGCTGGAAAACAAGCTCAATGTCTATGAAGAGTGTCTATAGAATGGCTCATAATTACTCATCCACCAGTATGAATTAAAGAATGGTATTAATATAAAAGATGATAAAAAGCCAGGCACTGCTGGCTCAAACCTGTAATCCTACCCAGGAGGCTGAGATCTGAGGATCGCAGTTCAAAGCCAGCCTGGGCAGGAAAAGTCTGTGAGACTCTTATCTCCAATAAACCACTCAGAAAACCAGAAGTGGCAATGTGGCTCAAGTGGTAGAGTGCTCGCCTTGAGCAGAAGAGCTGAGGGATAACACTCAGGCCCAGAATTCAAGCCCCACGACCAATTAAAAAGAAGAAGGAAGAAAGTATGAAGCAATGCCTAAGAATGAGAAATATGGAAACCAAGATAGGATTTAGTTCTGTAGGAAAAGAAGTTCATTTAGAAAGAGAGAGCGAGAGAGGCACAGAGAGAGTGTTGGGGGGGGAGGGGATCATATTCCAAGAGAAGTAACAAGTACAATATGTTGAATTGTACAATAGTGTGGTATTTAACATAAGATCAAAGTAGTGTAGGGAGGTGAAAGCTTGTGAAGATAGGAAGATTAGAGTTGCACTGAAGGTGGTAGGCTCACTTTAGCTTTTCCCAACAGACAATGAGCAGCCAGTAATAACTTCTAGATAGAACCCTTGGTAGAAATGTGAAGGGTAAGCTAGGCATTGGTGGTTATAGCTGTAATCTAGCTAATCAGAAGGCTGAGATCTGAGGATCACAGTTGGAAGCCAGACCAAGACTCTTATCTCCTATTAACTAGAAAAAAGCCAGAAGTGGTATGGCTCAAATGGCAGAGCAATAGTTATGAGTGGAAAAAGCTACGTGAGAGTGGGAGTTCAAGCCCCAGTAATGAAAAAAACAGAAGAAAGAAGTGGGGAGGGGGGGGAGGCAGAGAAATGTAGAGGGTAGATTGGAGTAGTTCAAGAAGAGAGATCTTTGTATGTATCATGCATGGCTTAGAACCTGACATAAGACATGCCGGTATGACAGAAATGTGGAAGATACCCACGAGAAACTTTTGCAAAGTGCCTAAGAAAACACACCCATAACAGGAAAATATACCAATAAACAGGAAAACAGGTGGAACGTTGTATATAAATGAATTGAAAAGATTACGCTATTTGCAACAGTTTAGGAGAATTTCGATGCTAAGTGAAACAAATCCTAAGATGCTATAAAGAGGAAAATACATAAATCTACAGCCTGGTGTGATGATACACACCTGTAATCCCAGAACTAGGACACAAATTCCGGGCCAACCTGGGAGGAAATGAGGAAAGATGTAAGGGAGGGAGGGGGAGAGGGATGTCAGGAAAGGTTATGAATACAAAGAAGGGTAGTGAGTTCTTCCTGAGAGGAGATAAGATTTGGAATATACATACATATATATATACACACACATATATATGTATGTATGTATATATATACTGCTTATGGATGTTATGCAGCTGTAAGCATAATGACCTGAAAAAGAGAGAGGGATTAAGGTAAAGGTCATCTATGAACCAGTAATGGCAATGCATTATGACCAAGGCCTGTGTATAATATACTTTATGTTGGTTGCCATAACTAGGGAAAGGAAAATAGGGAGGTAAGCGCATGAATGCCTTTGGAGATCATCTGCCTCGGTCTTAAATTCAGTTTTCTCCTTTCTGGTTCCCAGCACGTAGGAAGCTGGACCTCCAGGCCTCCAGCGCCAGCTCCCCCGAGTTTCCACTCACAGATGGCACTCCACCACAGGAGCCGCGCCCCCGGCCCGGCATTTTGCTGGTTAATGGGGATACCGTCAGGCAGGCTTTTCGGCCCAAGCTGCCTTCCAATTGAGGCAGTCTCCAACTCCAGGACAGCAGCTAGGACTCCAGGGCTAAGCCGCCCGTAGCCGGACTCTGCCGGCTGCTCCTTAACCTTAAGTGCGAGGTGCAACCCACGACCGGAACCACCCGCTTGTGAGACGGGTGAGCGCGGAGCCCGGAAATGGCGGGAGGAGGGGGGCGGAGCAGACAGGAAGGCGGGACTAAGCGCTCCCTGTCTAGTGCGCAGGCGCCGTAGCGCGCCAGGCCGCCATGGCGCCGGCGCAGTCCTATCGGCCGCCGGCGGTGGCGGTGACTTCCCCTCAGGAAGCCGGGTCTCCGCCCCTCCTCCCACCCCGCCTGCTCTGCGGCGGAGGCGGCGGCGGCGGCGGCGGTATTCTCTGCCTCTCCGCCACCTCCACCGCAGCCTCTCCCCCGGCCGGCGGCGTTGGCGGGGAGGGGGACAGTAGTGTAGACGCCCGCCCCTGCCTCAGCGAAGGTGAGTTCCCGCCCCGGCGGCGGGGGCGGCCCGGCCTTCAGCCTCCACCGCAGCCCGGCGA
>NW_012267430.1:813495-834167 GCF_000151885.1 Dipodomys ordii
CCTGGGAACTGCGGCGGCCCCAGAGCCCTCAGCGTGGAGTGTGAGGGGCCGAGGGACGCCGCGGCCGGCCGGGAGACAGTGAAGCGGCCCGAAGAGAGGTCTTCGGACCCGAGCGTCAGGGGAGCGGGAGGGGCTGGTGAGGGGACCCCAGGAAGAGACACGCCAGGGTAGGGGAGAGCCCGAGACGGGAGGAGAGGGGGGGGCCTCCGTGGAGGTGAAATTCAATATGGAGAGCAGACACCGCACTGTTGGACACTGTAGGGGAGAAGCGGGGTGAGGAGCTGGGGTGATCCAGGGGCGTAGCAGGGCAGCTCTAAAGTTACAGATGTTTTCCAAGGCAAGATGAGGTGAGATTTGGGGGGTGGGGTGGGGTGGGGGGCGGCGGTGGTCTCCTTGAAGCTTTCCTAGGCTCTTGGAAGCTCAGGGCCCTGTGAGACAAGTTACTTAGGTTTGCCAGGCCTGACGGAAGTAGTTGGTAGCGTGATCTGGGGCCGAGTGTGTGTCGGACCCGAGTCAGATAAAAGCTGGTGTTAGTTAGATGGGTGCAAACCGATTTTATTCCCTAACCAATCTTCAGATAATCTAGATTAGTCCAAACAGATTTCATCCCATAACTCCTGTTCCAAGAGTTGAGCTGTATTCTCATTTGCTCAGTGGTGGTGACTGGGCTGTTTTCAAAGGACCGGGTGTTAAGTATGGAGGGGGAAGGGAACCCTCCACAATTACAAAGGGTGACTCTTTGTAAATGCAAGTGGGTCAGCTGTGTCTGCTAGCTGGGATTTATCTGTTAGGCTACGGTCCTGCCCCAGGGATTGGGAGGCAGGCCTTGTCCCTATTAACATTTCAAAGGAATGGCTTTCTGGTCCTAAGAAAGAATTCCTGAGCTGCTGGTAGTACACGTGCATCTCTAAAGGATATTGGAAAGATTCACAATTGTAAACTCTTCTTAGTGAGTGCTTTTTAAAAGAGAAGCCAGTGAGTGTACCCCTGGGTTCCATCCCCCAGCACCCCAAGGAACAAGCAAAAGAGGTCAGTGTCATCAGATGTTGGCTAGAACACAGCCTTGATTGCCCAGAGCTTTTCAACAAAGTGGAGCTAGATTTTCCCAGGGACTTGGCCTTAGTCTGTTGGGGGCCCTGTTCAGTTTTAGTTAAGCCTCTTTGTACAGGGATTTGGAGAGTTTTTACAGTTCACACCAACACATTTCCCATAAATGGAAAAGCACTCCCCCCCCCCATTAGAGCTTAAACTTGGGGCCTGGGCCCTGTCTTTTTTTTCCCCCACAAGGCTGGCCCTCTACCACTCGTGTCAGCTCAACTTTAGCTTTTTGATGGTTATTGGATACATGAGTCTCACTGATTTTTCTGCCAGGTCAGGCTTGGAACAGCCACCCGCAGATCTCAGCCTCCTCATTAGCTAGGATTACAGGCTTAAACAACTGAAACCCAGGAAAAAGCTATTTTTGACCACTCAAATCTAAGAGACTTTAGAGTTCTTAAAAGTGCTACACTCTGCAAAGGTAGTAACAGATAAGGCTTTAAAGTAGTAATGGAAATTATTTTAGAAAATGGAAGGTGATCCAGCTGTAGAAGCTCTTGGTAAAACATTCAGACATAATTTCATAGTTTTAAATGTTTGTTGTGTTGCCATATTCTTCAGAGTAAAAAATAATAGGAGTCAGAATAGTACAGATTAATTTACATTCCTTTTTTTTCCAGAAGGACACCCATTAATACAACAGCCATAAAATAATGTATACATATATACATGACTATATGAGTGTGTGCATATATACACATACACATATGTATGTATGTATTTTGTAGGCTAATGCATAATTACACATTTCATCTTGGAGAAGTGACCAAGGAATCAAAAAGTAAATAACTCCTTAAAAGGTTTTTGTAGGGGTGGGAATGTGGCTTAGGAGTAGAGTGCTTGCATGCATGAAGTCCTAGGTTCAATTCCTCAGTACCACATAAACAGAAAAAGCCAGAAGTGACACTGTGGCTCAACTGATAGAATGCCAGCCTGGAGCAAAAGAAGCCCAAGGATAGTACCCAAGCCCTCAGTGCAAGCCCCCGGACTGGCAAAAAAATTTTTTTAAAGATTTTTGTAAGTAAATCCCATTAACTAAAAATATTTAATTAGAAATTATTGCAAACAAAAAATCTTCATTCAGCCTGGATTTCTAACCTTGTTCTGAGACTTAACAAAAAAATCTGAATATCTTTAATATCAAACTTTTTGCCTGTCACCAAGTATTCCTAAGTAAGCCTGTTGCTGTCAAGACTCCAATTGTATTTGGTTCCCACATCCAGATCACAGAAAGACTTAGAAACCTAAGTTCCGTATTTCTTCATGGAAAAATAACTTTTGGTCAGATGCAGCATTTGAGGGTGTTTTCCCCTTCCCCCTCAGTACCTTTGAATATAAGTGAAAGACTAAAACCTTTCTGTAGTATTTCAAGGTGTTAAGATGTAAACACTGAAAGAGGATCTTGACTATTAATAGGTTCTAGCTATATGGTGCTGAGTAAGTCCCAAATTTGCTGGACTTGAATTTGTCATGAGTTGTCAGTGGACTAGCCTCATGGTTTTATTCAAGAATTATACCCCTCCCCTGCCTGTCCCCAACACAATTGGCAGTATCTGAAGACATTTTTGTTTATAAATACTGGGCAGGAAGGGACATGGTGAGCAAGCATAGATACATCCCAGGGGTTTCATAAACATCCTAAAATGCTTTTGACAGCTCTACATATATAACATAAGATTGTCTTCCCCCAAACAGCAGTAATATTAAGGTTGAAGGCCTTGCACTAACCAGACTCAAGGTCTTGTATAGCTTTAGAGTTAGGGAATTGATGTAGCAGTTCACTACTGCTCTTTTCCAAGGTATGTGTGTGTACTTGAACAGTAATTCATAAGACATGTAACTTCAGCCTATAATGGCCACCAGACAATATTCAAAAAATAACGAAACTGCCACCAAGTTAAGGCTGAGGTTATTTACTAGAATTTGAAAAAGTTACTTGATTTACCTTTTGCTACTTCATTTTAGTCAATAACTTCATTAACAGTTAAGGTAACTGTCATGATAAATGGTAGATGATGGGTATATTACATTACTTTAAACACCATTAAGACAGTACATTTTCATTTTAGATAGTTATAAAAAGCCTTATTGCCAAGTATGTCAGATAAGAAGAATATGATACTTTAACCAGTGACATACCATGTTAGGGTATTCTTTGAAGAGTTATCAAAAACTTTTCATGCTGTTGCTGCAGTTCCATTCTCACGTTTACAGTCCTAGTAGGACTATTAGAATTGATTTCAGGCAGGAGACTGAGGCAGTTTGATCACAAGCTAGAAGTCCAGGACCAAAGTAAGCAATATAATGAGACATTTATCTCAAAAAAAAGTCTCACATCTATGGTCAGTCTCCCCTATCTCAAGAGAAGTTTAGAAAAAAAAAGCAAAAACTAACACTATGTAGTTAACCTTTTTACCTTGCTGACTAACTCAAATATAATTACATATATATTTAAATTATTCATTAAGGGCTGGGAATGTGGCTTAGTGGTAGAGTGCTTCCCTAGCCCTGGGTTCCCTATGCCTGGGTTAATTCTTCAGTGCCACATAAAGACAAAAAGCCAGAAGTAGCGCTGTGAACAAAGGAAGCTCAGGGACCATGCCCATACCCCGAGTTTAAGCCCAAGGACTGGCCAAAAAATAATTTATTAGCAGGGCTTTGCATTTGGTAAGGCAAGTGCTCTGCATGCTTCCAGTATATCTTTATAATAAATACATGTTTAGTTCAAAGTCTTTCCTGAAATATTTCTTGTTTATCATTATTTAGGACACTATTTTTAAGTGAACATTTTAAATCTATACCCTGAAATTAAGCTTCCTTTGAAGATACACAATATAATAGAGGGTTTTTTATGTGAAAGTAACTATTTCTGTGTGTCTGGGTACCGGGGCTTGAACTCAAAGCCCGGGAGCCGTTCCTTAGTTTTTTCATTCAAGGCTAGCACTGTAACTCTTTGGCCAAAGCTCTACTTCTGGTTATTTGCTAGTTAATTGGAGATAAGAGTCACATATTCCCCTGAGCTCGCTTAGAACCTTGATCCTCAGAGCTCAGCCTCCTGAGTACCCATCAAAGTCATGGGTTTTGTTTTTTGTTTTGTGAAAATTAACACAGACATGACAGCAAATGTTAAATGATCTTCCCTACTTACTTAACCTTACTTCCCAACTCCATTAAACTTTAGTGCATTACTTTTCCAAGGTACACATACAAGTGTAGTTATCAAACTGGACTTCCAAGGTATAGCAATACAGGCCATTGAGAGACTCAAACAGAGCATTTATCTGGTACATGAAGTTTTGTCTTCTCAGACCATATTTTCCCATATTAAATGTGTGTCTAACTCAGAAGAATTACAGAGTTCTGTGGCTTGAACTGAGGACCTGGCACTATCACTGAATTTTATGCTCAAGGCTATTGTGCTACCACTAGAGTTTTCTAAGTAAAAACTTAGATTGTCACTTCACATAGTAAATTATCAACCATCTTCACTTCAAACTTAAGAGATTTGTGTAGCTTATGTGACATTCATCAGGGACCTATGCCTCATAGGTTTGGGGCTTGTTTACTATCAGTAATCCTTAGCTAGGGATATCTTACTAAGGAAATTTTAGAGCTAAGTTCTCAGCAAATGCTATTAGGCTCGCCGTGGTACATATTGTCACCTACTTTCTTCCCTCACTTCTGTGAAAAGAAGTGAATAGACCATGGGCCAGCTATAGTAACTCCCCTGAGTTTAATAATATGTACACATTTAATTGTTGAGTCATTTTTCTAAAATTTTGATTAGTAGAGTTCTATTTCTTTATGAGAAAAGGTATATAAAATTACAGCTTTTTTTTTCTTTTGTTGGCCGTGGGGCTTAAACTCTGGGCTTGTGTGCTGTCCCTCAGCTCTTCAGCTCAAGGCAAGTGCTCTACAGCACCACTTCTGGTTTTCTGGTGGTTTATTGGGGATAAGAGTCTCATGGGCTTTCTGGCCAGGGCTGGCTTTGAACCGTGATCCTCAGATCTCAGCCTCCTGAGTATCTAGGATTACAGGCGTGAGCCACCAGTGCCTTGCTAAAATTACAGTTTTGATGTTACATTGGCATCTATATTAATCCTTTTGTAACTATATCACAACTGGAGAATTTGTAGAAATTTCGCAAAGGCTGGGGCATTTTATAGCAAGGTGGCATCTAGTAAGGGCCTTGTTTTTGTTTGGAGAGCTTAGTGAAAGCCTTATATTCCATGGCAGAAAGAGAGGGAAGGGAGAGGAGAGAGCTCAAACTCCCAGCCTTCAGCTCTCGTAATTGACATTAATCCACACATTAAGGTGATGCCTCATTACCTAAACAACTCCCATTAGACACTATGCCCCACCACTTACATTGGGGATAAAGTTTCCAACAGTTTGTGGGGCACATAATTCAAACCATAATAGCATCTTATTTGGTTTTTTTTTTTTGGGGGGGGGTCCAGTTGTGAGGCCTGTACTCTGGGCCTGGGCGCTGTCCCTCAGCTCTTCAGCTCAAGGCTAGCGCTCTACCACTTGAGCCACAGCACCACTTCTGGCTTTTTCTTTTTGCTTATGTGGTGTTGAGGAATCGAACCCAAGGCCTCAGGCATGCAAGGCAAGCGCTCTACCACTGAGCCACCTTCCCAGCCCCATAGCATCTTATTTGTAAACGGAAAACCATGTATGAAATAAAAATTGGGGGAAGGTGTAAGTCGTGGGGATTAACCTCAAAGCCTGGGCACTATCCCTGAGCTTTTTTTACTTAAGGGTAGCACTCTTACCACTTTTGAACTACAACACCACATCCTAAGATAAACGTTAGCTGTTAGGAAGTGTAGACTTCAAGTGTAAATATAACACATTACTATGAGAAACCCTTTAGCAGAAGCTAGAATTCAATATCTAATTATGACTAGCTTTAGCTGGGCACTGGTGGCTCAGGCTGAGATCTGAGGATTGCAGTTCAAAGTCAGCCCAGGCAGCAAAATCCATGACTCTTATCTCCAATAAACTACTCAGAAAAAGCTGGAAGTGGCACTGTGGCTCAAGTGGTAGAGCACGAGCCTTGAGGACAAAGAAGCTCAAGGACAGTGCCCAGGCCCAGAGGTCAAATCCTAGGACTGACTATATATTAATATGTGTATGACTAGCTTTGAGCAATTTATATGAGTTTTGTTTAGTGAAATTTCTGGGGTCAAACATTTGTACCAACTGAGAGAAGATTACCTACTATAGGTAAAAGTGGTTTGTGGTTCCTCTCTGTGATTTTCAGACAACAGTAATGTATTAGATTGGTTCCAAGCCCCCTCTTCAAGTTCCAGACCCTACAGTTATCAAGTCCTTCTTTTAAAGTAGTTGCATATAATCCATTCACATTGTCTCATACAGTTTAAATTACCTCTAGATTACTTAAAATAACACATTCCATGAATAATTGTTACATGGCATTACTTAGAGGGAAGTGACAGAAAAAAGATATGTGTTCAGTCCAGGCATGATTTTTTAAAGTATTTTCTTTCTGTAATTGGTTGAATCCAGGCATGTGGAACCCACATAGGGCTTACTGTGGCTAAAATCATATGTCATATGGACTGCATTTCTTCATATTATTCACAAAAAGATTGGATTTCTTGGCCCATCCTACAGTATTGTACCCAGATCATTTCTGTAGAATCCAGTCTTCTATTGGTATCCCAATAACTTCCTTCAGTGGTATATTTTGGACCAAATAAAAGCTACAACCAGCCATGGTAATACACACTTGCAATCCCAGCTACTTGGGAGTCTGAAACAAGAAAACTTAAAGTAACTTGGTGAAATGCTATCTCAAAATTTTAAAAAGGACTAAGCATATATTTTAGTAATGGAACACAAGGCACTCTATAAATTCCATCCTCAGAGCTACAGAAGAAAAAAATGTTAGTTATTAGAAGCTTCTAAATATTTTCAGATTTCCATTCTGAGCAGAAAGCTATTACTGTAGAGCCTTGTAATATAGCACTTGGAAATTAAGCTTTGAGATAATATGTGCAATGATAATAACAACTTAGTATTGAGGATATTACCTTAAATGCTTAATATGATCATCTGTCTTCCCTTTATTTTCCTCCATAGATACCATATTGAGTAAACAAAGACTGAGCTTTGTATCGAAGGCATCTGTGGAGTAGTGCTACAGTTTGAATAGTAAAAGATTTCACATTATGAGGTAGGTTGAAATAGAATGTGTCCTACAGAAGCTTGTAAACGTAGCAGGTAAACTTATACAGGTCATGTTATTTAATCCTTAAAAGAGCCCCCCAAAGAGGATGGTATTGTCCTTTTGATAGACGAAGAGACTAGATCAGAGAAAAATAACTTGACTTACCTTTGGATTTAAACTTAAGTCTTTGTAGCTCTTAGTTCATTTTGTTTTCCCCACACGTTTTACTATACCCAGAAAGCCCCTGTGTCTATCCTTGGTTGTTGTAGTAAATATAACATAGATGAAATAAAGCTTGAACAGGAAACAGTAAGAATCAAGAGATAAACACTGAGACATCTTTGCAGGAGTTGAACACAATACATAGAAATATTACTCTTAGGGCTGGGAAGGTGGCTCAGTGGTAGAGTACTTGCCTTGAGCTGAACAGCTGAGGGACAGCGCCTAGGCCCAGAGTTCAGGCCTCATGACCGGACCCAAAAAAAAGAAAAAAAGAAATATTACTCTTAGCTCTTTTAGTTTTTAAGGCTTAAGTCTTGTGATAAGTCTTGGACATTGTCACCCCTTCTTTATCTCCTGTCCCTTCCAACAAGTTGCATAGTGTATATTGCATACTATGACTACATTTTTTCACCCTTCATTTCTGTGCCCTCCTTTTTGTCTTCTTAAAAATATAAAATAAGGGCTGGGAAGTTGGCTCACTGGTAGAGTGCTTGCTTCGCATGCATGAGGCCCTGTGTTCAACTCCTCAGCACCACATAAGCAGAAAAAAGCCAAAAGTGACACTGTGGTAGGGCGCTAGCCTTGAGCCGAAGAGCTAAGGGACAGCACCTAGGCCCAAAAAGTAAGTGTGTGTGTGTGTGTGTGTGTGTGTGTGTGTGTGTGTAAAATAAAGCCAGGCACTGCACTGCTGGCTCATGCCTATAATCCTAGCTACTCAGGAGGCTGAGATCTGAGCATCATGGTTCAAAGCCAGCCCAGGCATAGTCCATGAAACTTTTTTTTTTTTTTGTCTGTCATGGGGCTTGAACTCTGGGCTTGGACGCTGTCCCTGCGCTCTTCAGCTCAAGGTGAGCGCTCCACCACTTGAGCCACAGCGCCACTTCCGGTTTTCTAGGGCTTATTGGAGATAAAGAGTCTCACGGGCTTTCCTGCCCGGGCTGGCTTTGAACCAAGATCCTCAAATCTCAGCCTCCTGAGTAGCTAGGATTACAGGCATGAGCCACTGGCACCCAGCCTTCCATGAGACTCTTATTATAACCACCAGAACAAGAAGTAGCTCTGTGGGTCTAGAGGTAGAGCACTCACCTTGAGCTTAAAAGCACAGGTACAGTGTCCAAGGTTAAGATTCAAGCCCCACAAATAATCAGAAACAACACCAACAAAAAAAATTAACTCAGGCCGAGGAGAAAAAAGATGATAAATTCAGATGGCATTAAAAAAAAGTATTAGAGAATTACAGAAAGCAAAATGTCGGCTGTTATCTAAAATCATAGTGTAAATGAAATGTGATTCCCCATGCAGTGTTCTTACCCTTTATATGGTATGGCTTTTCATTTCATATCTTTCCCATATACTGGTATCCTGAGAAAGAATTACCTTTTGAACCCTGCTAACTGTCTACACTACCTTAGACTTTCCTGCTCTGCACTCTTAAATGCTCTGAGACCAGAGCTATTGGGTCTCTAACTCTGGTATTTCTAACTCTGGTACTTAGGATATCAGAAGTAGTAGATACATTAAATGAAACATAAAGCCATCTGTGCTGTTTTTTTTTTTTTTTGGTGTGTGTGTGTCTGTGTCTGTCTCTGTCTGTCTGTCTTTGTCTGTCCATGCACACCAGTCCTGGGGCTTGAACTCATGGCCTGGGTGCTGTTCCTGGGCTTTTTTGCTCAAGGATAGCATTCTACCACTTGAACCACAGCTCTGCTTCCAGCTATTTGTGATTAATTGGAGATGAGAGTTTCCCACTTTCCTGCCTGGGCTGGCTTTAAACCATGATCCTCGGATCTCAGCCTCCTGAATAGCTAGGATTACATGCATGAGCTACTGGCACCCAGCCCAGCTATCCTGTTCTAAAGAGCTTGTCTAGTTTTACCCATTTGTTAATCTTGACAGAAACTGAATTTTAGTTCAAATATGTATGATATTAACATAATTACAATCAGATATTGGCCTTTGATTAAGTGGATTCAAGTGTCAGCTCAACCATTAATTGCTGAACAAGTCACTTGTACCTCTCTCTTTTTTTCAGCCCAAGATTAGTGAGAATTGATGTTCATAGGTTTCTGTGATACTTAAGTTCCACTGAAATTTTTTTAAATAGCTTTTATGCAATTATAAAGCTTTTATGCAATTATAAATCCATGGCTGGGAATGTGGCTTAGTGGTAGAGTGCTTGCCTAGCATGCATGAAGCCCTGGGTTCAATTCCTCAGTACCACATAAATAGAAAAAGCTGGGAATGGTGCTGTGGCTCAAGTGGTAGAGAACTAGCCTTGATGAGTACAGAGAAGCTAAAGAACAAAGTCAATATCAGTATAGGAAATTACATACAAATACAAGAAAAAGTATTATAATTGTGCTCAGAAAATGTTTCTCCCTTTTTCCTATAGGACATTTTAGTTATTCCTGTGTTGTCAATTAAATTCATTCAGACATTATTCTTTGTTAGGTCTTAAACCCATTGAGGTTTATTCATTTTCTTACTTGCAATACGTTTGGAGATAAACAGCGCCAAGGCTGTTGTGACAGCTCTACAATGTCATCAGAAAGGGCCAGGCATCTTCTAACTTACTGCTGAAGCAATGGCTTGCTTCTTGTTCCCTGATGAATGAATGGACTACAATCATGGGCTCTCATTCTCGCAGCAGGAGTAGGAGCCCTCTTGGTATCCTATGTAGTTTTCTTACTTAACCGGAAGTTATTCACATAGCCATATAGTAATGCTTTAAGGATAGTCAGAAAATGTAGTCTTTTAACTGGATATTGCATAAGGTATTTTACCAAAGAAGAAAAACAGTATGTTGGAAGATGGTAGTTTCTATCACAAATAGGAACATAAAAATTATTGGCTTTTAAAGCAAGCTTTCGGCCCTTGTAGTTCCAATAACTCTGGAGGCTGATGCAGATAATTGTTTGAGCCTTAGATGTTCAGGCCAATCAGAACAATGTAGTGAAACCTCCCATCTCTTAAAAAAACAAAAAAGCCAGTCCCGATGGCTCAGGCTTGCAAACCCAGCTACTCAGGCATCCAAGATTTGAGGAATTGTCATTTGCCGCTACCCCCAAGGAAAGAATTAGTGACAGTCTTTGTCAACAAATGAGCTAGCATGGTGGTGCACATCTGAGGGCCCAACTACATGACAGGCCATAGGTAGGAGGCTCACAAAAAAAAAAAATTGAGACCCTGTCTGAAAATAAGTGAAACAAAAATGGCTAGGGGCCTATCTCAAATATGAGACTGCTTACCTAACAAGTGTAAGACCTTTAGTTTAAACCCTAGTACCACCAAAAGAAAAAGAAAAGTTAGGTTTCTTGGTTGTAGTATTTCTACTGAAGCTAGTGCTCAAAAGAGAACAAAACTATGCTTAGTTCAGACCAAACATTGAAATTCATGAATTCTGTTTTTTGATTTTCAAATAAAACATACCTATTTTAACTATAAATAAGGATAGAAAAATACTCAATTGTTAGGCTCAAAAAGTATTTGTTTTTGAATTTATAGGAAGCAAAATGAAAATGAAGCTGGGTTTTGTGAATATTGAGGTGACTGCCCTGTGTTGATTGTGTAGTTATAAAATTAGAATTACTTCATCTTTTTAACAAGGTTATGCTTGGTTTCAGGTGAATAGAGTAATGGACAAAAATAGATGTAATCTCTACATCATGATGTTTTAGCTCCCTGGTTGTTGCACAGGCTCACTGTTTACACAGTGTCCATGTAGAAAAACTGAAGCAATTAATGGGTGAATATGATCAGATTTCTCCACCACGCTGTTGGCCTGATAAGGGTAAGGTTTCATTCACCTTTTCATATCTGTGCCAGCTGTGGTCTTTTGGGATTGGCATCTTTCATCTAGCATAATGTCTTCAAGGTTTGTCCATGTTATGCTAAATATCAGTACTCTATTCCTGAATAGTATCCCATTGCATGAATATGACTTTTTGTTTGCCAGTTATCAATGAATAGGCATTGCGATTGTTTTCACTTTTTATCTTTGATAGTACTTTTTTCATTGTGTTTTTATTCCACCATTTGGCTTATCAGTTCATCTACTGATTGGCATTTCAGTCTTCTTTGGGGGGGCATTACAAATAAAATTAATGTGAATGTGAATGTTTTGGGGAGTAAAACCCTAGGCATAGATAACTGGATCATTTGGAAAATGTATATGAAAACTAAAGTGTTGTACCATTTTACACTCCCACCAATAATATATGAGAGTTGCAGGTACCCCACCTCCTCACTAAGTATTATCAGTCTTTTTTAATTTTATTCATCCAGGGAGTCTGCAGTGTGTCTTTAATTGACATTTGCTTGATAACTAAAAGTCTTCAACATCTTTTAATTTTGTTTTTTTGGACATTTGTGTGTGTGTGTGTGTGTGTGTGTAGTAGTAGTAGTAGTAGTAGTAATAGTAGTCTTGAATTCAGGGCAGAATACTGTCTCTTAGCTTTTTCACTCAAGGTTGGTACTCTACTACTTGAGCCTCCACTTGGGTTTTTTGCTAGTTAGTTGGGAGATGAGAGTCTCGGGAATTTTCCTGCCCAGGCTGACTTCAAACTGTGATTCTTGGATTTCAGCCTCCTGAGAAATTAGGATTATAGACATGTTATCACAGCACCCAGCTCTTTTCTGAAGTATTTGTTAAAATATTTAGCCCAAATTTTAATCAAGTGTTTGTAATACTATTTGTTATTATCCCAATTGTAGTTTTTATGCTATTTAAGTTGAATAGGGGATAATTTTTCTAACTCATCAAATTAGGCTTCATTTAGACTTTTCATCTCAAATTTACAGAAACATAACTGATCATTAATGACTTTAGAGTGTTTTTTCAGGCTTGTTAACACTATTAAACAGAAGCAATACTCAGTCCTATTTGGGTTTTGCTGAGTTTTGGAGATAAAACATATCACCAGAGGGCTGGGAAGGTGGCTCAGTGGTAGAGCGCTTGTCTTGCATGCATGAGGCCTTGGGTTCGATTCCTCAGCACCACATAAGCAAAAGGAAAAAAGCCAGAAGTGGCGTTGTGGCTCAAGTGGTAGAGCGCTAGCCTTGAGCTGAAGAGCTGAGGGACAGCACCCAGGCCTAGAGTTCAGGCCCCACGACCGGACCCCCCCCCAAAAAAAAAAACATATCACCAGAATTGTTCAGGACATTATCTGGTAATAAGTATAATTTTTACTCTATTTTTACTTATTTAGGATTTGATGTAGGGGAAAGGGAATCAGGCATAGTGCTGCCTTCCACCCCTAAATGAAACAATCTGTTGTATGTGTACTCTTGAGTTTCTTTTCTGTTTCTGTTACATTCATCCATTTTCTTCTCTATTTCCTCCTTTAACCCTCTCACTGTACTTTGACAGAGCAAAGCAGAAACATTCTAGAATGCTTTTTCACCTATCATAAGTAATGGAATGAAGTCCAGGTGCTCTGTTCTCTCATCTTCCCTTGTCCCCTAAATCTGAGTATAGTTTCTATCCTGTAGCTGAATCTCACAGTTTTAGCATCCCAAAGCATTTTACAAACATCTTTTCATTATTAAGGCTTAACAGTACTGTAGTCAGGTAAGTATGATTAGTTTGTTTGAGTAAAGTGAAGATTTTAAATATCAAGTTACTTTGCCATGGTTCTGTTACTTCTCTTAGAAAACAATGTACAGGAAACTGGTTTATGAGAACTTCAAAAATTATCTAAACACTCAGAACCAGACACAGATGTGTGATTCTTACTCACCAGTGCTGCGTATCTTACATGACAAGCATCCTCTGTGTTAGTTCCTTTGTACATGTTTTTCCCTACTTCGGAAGGGTAAAGTTAATTAAGGGTGGCCTGGGAAATGTTTGACCATCCCCATGCTACCTTATGGAATATATTATAATAACAAACTTTATGCTGACATAGGTTTTAATTTGTTTAATATGTTTTTGAAGCTCTTGTTTGGAGCAAAGGAATTACTCAGAACAAAGTAATTTAGTAACTTCTCCCATCTTCTCTACAGAGAATCCCTTTTTGTCAACCTAATGAAGCATTCAATGAAGTCTTCTGACTCTTTTCAAGATGAACTTGAAGATTATATTAAAGTACAGAAAGCCAGAGGTTTAGAGCCAAAGACTTGTTTCAGAAAGATGAGAGAGGACTATTTGGAAACCTGTGGGTACAGAGAAGAAGTCGAGTCCAGGCACAGGTACAGAATGTTTGATCAGAGATTCCCATCTGGAACTATGCAGTCCTATCCAAGATCATGCAATACTTCACAGAAAGTGGAAAACCAGTTACCTCAGTGGTTGCCAGCTCAGGACGGCAGACTGAGACTAGATTCTCTGAGCTACTGTCAATTCACCAGGGACTGTTTCTCAGAAAACCCAGTATCCCTGAACCTTAGTCAGCAAGAATATAATTGTGGTCTATACAATGTAGAATCTGGAGTTCCCCAACACCTCTCCTTAGGACATAATACTAGTGCCCCTCAATCCAGTCATAAACAAATACATCACAACAGAAAAAGGCACCCAGAGGAAGGCAGAGAAAAACCAGAGGAAGAACGGCCTAAGCATAAGAGGAAAAGAAGTTCTGAGGAATTGGATTTAGACAAAAACAAAAGCATCCAAAGAAAGAAATCAAAAGTGGAAACAGAAACTGGACAGGTCAGTACAGAAAAGCTTAAGAATCGAAAGGAGAAAAAGAGCCGAGATGTAGCCTCTAAGAAAGAGGACCGTAAGCGTAGAAAAGAGAAAAAGGAACAAGGCAAAGAAAGGACAGAGGAGGAAATGTTGTGGGACCAGTCTATCCTTGGATTTTGAAAGCTCTCTGGTTCTCCTGAGGTTTAATTGAAAAGAGTTGAGAGCTTGGTTCTATGATACTCATATCACATCTTATTTGAACACATTCTTGTAACTAAGGCCAAGTGAACAAGAAACATTTAGTATGCTTGGTTTCCAACATGGAAATTACTTTTCCTCATTTTCCAAAAGCATTTTAATGGTTTTCTTACATGCAATGTTCCTTTTTGAGTGTGGCTCTGCTTGTATTCATCAAATTGCTGTGATGGTGGAATTATTTTCCCTGATAGATGATTTATTTAAAATTGGAGGATTAATAGACTGCAAAATGTTTCTTGGTTGGGTTTGTTTTCATTTTGAATTGGACATTTTTATGTTCATTGGTTTTCTCTATGAGGCAAATTAGATTTTTTTTTCTTTGTTAGATCTAATTTGCAGTGTATTTTGTAGACTGGAAAGTGAGAAATGAAATATATAATAAAAAATAAGCTTATCTTGCATAGAGTTTTAAAAGTTTAAAAGTATCCTCATACAAAATCAGTTTATATTCTGGAAATGTTTATAATAAAGTGTTCTAATTTCTGCATATTATTTTGTGTCAGTAATCTGTTCCTACTACCAATAGTTTACTTTTGGAAGAGAACGATAACTGGGCATTTATACTCTAGTGTCAAGATCTTTTGAGTTGGTTACACTTTAAATTTGTTAAAATTTCCTTGTCTAAGCTAGGTACCAGTGGCTCATGCCTGTAATCCTAGCTACTCAGGAGACGGAGATCTGAGGATCATGGTTCAAAGCTAGCCAAGGCAGAAAAACCCATGACACTCCTATCTCCAATTAGCCACCAGAAAACCAGAAGTGGCACTGTGGCTCAAAGTGGTAGAGCACTAACCTTGACTGCAAAAAGCTCCAGGATAGCTCCCAGTCCCTGAGTTTAAGTTCCAGGATGTACCCCTCCCCCCCCAAAAATATATATCTATATGAGACTTACTCATATTTGAATGCAGTTTTTTTAATTGTAAAGGTGATGTCAGAGTGGTTCAGTTACATAATTCAGGTAATGAATAGATTTCTTTTCAGTATTACCTCTTCCCTTATTTTCTCCTAGTTTTTCCTTCCCTCGGAAGTTGTATAGTTCATTTTCAATATAATATCTAGTGAGCATCACTGCTGCATTTGTTTGCCCTTTGTCCCACCATTTCTGTGCTCCCCCTTATCCTCCCCAAAACAGATACATTTACATACGAGACAAAAGGTACAAAAATCAAAAACAGTGACCAAGGAGAAAAGGGGCGGGGGGAGTAAAATAAACTCTTGTTTCCATTTCTTGGATTTCATTTCAGTAAACATTTTATATGATCATATGCCCATAGCTATTGAACCTTTGTAATCCTCTCCTAAGAATATACTCCTTTGGTCTTGCTGTGTGAGTCTAGAATCCTATTTAACATGTCCAAGTGTTTTTTTGTCTTCTTTATCAGCTAATGTGTTTACTTGTAGATTCATAGGGACTTTCTAGTTATAACAAATGAGGGAAACCATGCAACCTATGTTTCTTGGGATCTGACTTACTTCACTTATTAATTATGAATGGGAAATATTCTTTCTGATAAAGCATAGGATTCCATTGCGTATATATACCATATTTTCTTGATCCATTTGTCTGCTGAGGGGCATCTGGGTTGATTCCGTATCTTGGCTGTGGTAAACAATGCTGAATGCAATTTTTTAAGAGAATTATGGCTGACCAAAAAGTTGAAAGTAATTTATAAGAAATACAATTTCATTACATTGTTGTATCATGGCAATGCTGTAAGAATATTCAACAAGATACCAAGATTCTGTGATCAAGTCAGCAGTTACCAGCACAGAACATTAATTTGTACTGAATATATGTGACTAGGTCATTTTTTAATATTTAATAAAGTCATAGAAATTGATGGGAATACTGTAAGTATGTGATACTGATGGGAATCTTGAGTAAGCCACATAACTTAAAAAACTTCAGGACAAATTTTTTGCCCTAAAATGTGACAGGGGCTCTGTTCTCCAACTCCATTCAATGTTCAAACATTAAGGTATGTAAAGCTGGTTGAAACTGCGTCTTCTTTTGGTACTTGTTTGAGTCACATTTTTACCAGTAAGACCCTTCAAAAGAGCAGAAACTAAATCAAATGGAATATATGACAAGGCAAATTCTGGCTATACTTGGGGGAAAAATGTAAAAGCCAGGATTTCGAGGTATGGCTCAAGTGGTAGAGAGCCAACCTTGAGCAAAAAAGCAGAGTGCAAGACCCTGAGTTCAAGCCCCAGAACTGAAAGGAAAGAATAGAAAAGCCTGGAGCTTGAAAAAGTGAAATTGACTGGCCTAAGTATAAACAAACTGAGAGCATTGTGCTTACACCATTTCAGGAAGGAACTGGGAAAAAAAAGAAACTTAAACAGTCCAGGTAGTTTACTTATCAGTAGATGAAGCCCACCAATCAAAGGACAATCTTAGCTCAGCACAGAGCACCTGCTTAGAAAACCATAAGACCTAGTATGCCAAAAAGAGAAAGGGTAGGGTGGGAATGTGGCTTAGTGGTAGAGTGTTTGCCTAGCATACATAAAACCCTGGGTTCAATCCCACAGTACCATATAAACAGAAAAGGCCAGACATGGTGCTGTGGCTCAAGTGGTAGAGTGCTAGCCTTGAGCAAAAAGAAGCTCAGGGACAATGCCCAGGCCCTGAGTTCATCAAGCCCCAGGACTGGCAAAAAATAAAAAAGATAAAAGGTAATCTCAAACTACAGTGAGAAGTACCACAATGGCAGTGGCAAAGAATGAGGCATGCGGTGCAATTGATTCATAGGAACCTTTGGGGAAAAGCTCCAAGTGAACAGGAATGAGAGGTATATTTCTAGTAGAGAAACCACTAGATGGAAAAGCCCCCTAAGTAAGAAAACAGTACCCATTTGGCAGAAAGAAAGTCTTATAAGCTATGTTAATGCAATCTGATTTATCCTTGGGACAGTAAGAAGCCATTTCAGAATATGAAAAAAAAACAAAACAAAAGGATGCCAATGTCATACATACATAAGGAAAAGATAAGAACTTGTTCTTTTCAGATACAAAGTTGTCTAATGAAATGAGTAAGACATGGTTGTAGGTATAAGGACATGAATACAAAAGCCACTGTAGAGCCATGAACAAATGGACATGTATTTAATAGGCATTTCAGAGCAGTATGAAAGGCAGATATTTCAATTGGGTGTGGGTGTGGGCACATGTGCATGCCAGTTCTGCAGCTTGAATTCAGGGTTCCATGCTACCCCTTGGCTTTCCCACTCAAGGCTGGTGCTCTACCATTTGAGCCACAACTCATTTCCATAGGCAGACGTTTCAGCATTTGGCATTGGAGAAGAATGGTAACTGGGAAAACATGCACAACACCCTCCTCAACTGGCACAAAATAAATTCCAGGTGAATCATATACCTGTGAAGCTTTTGTAAAGCATGTAAGTTTATGCTTAGGATCTAAGTCACTTTTTTTGTTTTGTTTTGTTTTTGTTGTTGTTTTTTGTCAGTCATGGGGCTCTGAGCCTGGACACTGTCCCTCAGCTCTTCAGCTCAGGGCTAGCACCCTACCACTTGAGCACAGCACCACTTCTGGCTTTTTCTGCTTATGTGGTGCTGAGGAATCAAACACAGGGCATCATGCATGCAAGGCACGCACTCTACCATTGAGCCACCTTCCCAGCCCCTAAGTCACTGTTTTTTGTTTGTGTTTTGTTGATGCTGATTGAACCCAGGGCCTTGAGCAAAAAGAAGCACAAGCTCTAACATTGAACTGTACCCTAGCTCCTATGGAAATAAGTTACTAAACAGGGTCAATATTGCTTCCCAGGGGGACACTGGGTAATACGTGGAGACATTTTTGGTTATCACAACTGACAGAATGGGATCACGACTGTCACCTAAAATATAAAGCTAAGGGTAAAGCTGCTAGGCATCAGTAACTCATACCTGTAATCCTAGCTACTCAGGAGCTGAGATCTGTGGATCACAATTCAAAGCCAGCTCTGCCAGGAAAGTCTGTGAGACTGTCATCTCCAATTAACTACTAAAAAGTCAGAAATGGCTCTGTGGCTCAAAGTGGTAAAGCACTAACCTTAAAGCAAAAACAAGCTCAGAGCTGGGCACTGATGGCTCAGGCCTGTAATCCTAGCTACTCAGGAGGCTGAGATCTGAGGATCAAGGTTCGAAGCCAGCTCTGGCAGAAAAGCCCCCAGGAGACTCTTATCTACAATTAACTACTTAAAAAACAAATAACTACTTAAAAACAAATGGAGCTGTGACTCAAACTGGTAGAGTGCTAGCCTTGAGCAAGGAACTCAGAGACAGTGTCCAGGCCCCCAGTTCAAGCCTCAGGACTGGTTAAAATTTAAAAAAAGGTTGGGGGGTGGGGGCTGGGAATGTGGTTTAGTGGTAGAGTGCTTGCCTAGCATGCATGAAGCCGTGGGTTTGATTTTGATTCCTCAGTACCACATACACTAAAAAAGCCAGGAGTAGAGTTGTAGCTCAAGTGATAGAGTGCTAGCGTTGAGCAAAAGAAGCTCAGGAACAGTGCCCAGGCCCTAAGTTCACGCCCCAAGACTAGAAAAAAAAAGAAAGGAAGAAAAAATTGGAGAAGTCACTCATCATCTGAGGGGAGCAATTTGTTTCCTTGAGATGATTAATCCTGTTCCAGGGTGCAGCTTGTCTTGAACTGAAAAGCTGATGGTCTGTGATGTTCTGTTCCTTTTGGGGGGATAGTTTAAGTCCCTCATCATAAAGATGTTATCAGGTCAGTGACTGTTGGTTCACACTTGTAATCCTAGCTACTCAAGAGGCTGAGATCTAAGGATCACAGTTCAAAGCCAGCCCAGGCAGGAAAGTCTATGAAATTCAACTCCAACTAACCAGCAAAAAGGCAGAAGTGGAGCTGTGGCTTAGGTGGTAGAGTGCTAGTCTTGAGCATAAACGCTGTCATTTCACATGGGCCCAGGCCTGAGAGTACCAAGACTAAAGCTCACCAATGACTTGCTTCCTAGGGAACCCTTCCAGCACCTTACTTGATATTTTGATTTCCTCCCCAACGATTAGAAGCATTTTAGGATATGCAGACTAAGGGCCTTTGAAGGAGAATACATCTGCCTAACTGGCCCAAAAGTGTTCTAACTTTCAGCTTTCCCCAAGATATGCATACATAAAGCCTCCAAAGAGAACATCCCGTTGTTCACAGTATGTCCTTAACCTTCCTGGCAGGAAAAAGGCCGGGAGCATCCCCAATGTACTCCCAACGTGTCAGGTTAGATGCTTAGAGGGAACAGCTGGCGTCAGTGAGTATCCACTACTTGGATAGCATCCCATCTCTGTCAGATTCCAATATTAGAAGACCTGGTAAAGAAGCTAACTCATGTACCTGGACTAGGAGGAAATTTTTGGCATTTTTACATGTCTCCATTACTCTTTTATTGCTTTTATCTATTCTTTTACTTATTTTTTAAGTAATTTTTATGGAGATTAAGTGATTATACAAATTTCACAGTATTGTGGGATAGTGATAGTTAAAGTCACAAACACATGCTAATCTTCACAAGGCAAATTGTCATTATCATGGGCTAGTAAGTTTGTGAATTCCATAAACTTTGACAATACAACTCCAAATTGGGTGATATGTATATTTCTTTCTTTTTTTTTTGGGTCCGGTCATGGGGCTTGAACTCTGGGCCTTGGCGCTGTCCCTCAGCTCTTCAGCTCAAGGCTAGCGCTCTACCACTTGAGCCACAGCGCCACTCCGGCTTTTTTTTCTTTTTGCTTATGTGGTGCTAAGGAATCGAACCCAGGGCCTCAGGCATGCAAGGCAAGCGCTCTACCACTGAGCCACCTTCCCAGCCCTATTTCTTTCCTTTTTCACTTATTATTTAAACTGAAATTTTTTCTTCTCTCATCTTCTTTCTTGTCTTTCCCTTTTTATTCAGTTCTTCTTTCCTCTTTTCTCCCTTTTTGCTTTCCTTCTGATATCTTTATTTCATTACTTAACTTTTTAGTTTATCCATTATCCTTTTCTTTGCTATTGCTATTGGTGGAGGTGGTATTAATGTTTTTACTGTGTTTCTGTATCTGCATTTTTTTTTTTTGCTGCTTCTTTTGTTGTTTATTTTCTTCTTTGTAAGTGGTACTGGGGATTGGGCCTGGCATCTGGAGTGTGTTGGGTGATGCTTTACCTCACCCACAAGACCAGCTTAGAGAAATTGCACCTTACTCCAGGCTACAACATAGTCCCATTCAGTCCTTGGTGAACAATTCAACCTAAAGAATAGGGCAGGATACAGGTGGACCTATTGC
>NW_012267430.1:836572-840985 GCF_000151885.1 Dipodomys ordii
ACACTGAACCAGGATCCAACACACACACACACACACACACACACTGAACCAGGATCCAACACACACACACACACACACTGAACCAGGATCCAACACACACACACACTGAACCAGGATCCAACACACACACACACACACAGGATGACTTTCTGACTCAGGTTTCCTGTAAAGTTTAGAACCAACACACACACACAGGATGACTTTCTGACTCAGAGGTTTCCTGTAAAGTTTAGAACCAACACACATACACACACACACACACACACAGAGCCAGGATCCAACACACACACACACAGAGCCAGGATCCAGCACACACACACACACACACACAGAGCCAGGATGACTTTCTGATTCAGAGGTTTCCTGTAAAGTTTAGAACCAACACACACACACACACAGAGCCAGGATGACTTTTTCTAATTCAGAGGTTTCCTGTAAGGTTTAGTGCTCTGTCCTGATTTCCTCATTCTTTGATTGTCCCTACCCCCTGCCCCCATTTGTTATAGCCCCAGGAAGCGTTGTTTATCCTTCTGTAGGCTATAAATTCCCCAACTCTGTTCTTAGCACTTTTCCATTCTTTTCTCCTTACTCAACTTCCTCTTTCTAATCCCTTGTTCCCTTTTGTAACTGGCAAAACCTGTTTCCTTATCTCCTCAATTTTTTCTCTTTATTAGCTTATCCTACCAAAATTTCTCCCAGCCTATCTACTAAGCTATATCTTAACGACTTGTTCTTGTAAATGCTCTGGGTTCAATTCCAGCACACAGAAAAAAAAAAAGGTAAAAGTAAATTATTTGGAGACCTACTTAAGAAGTAACAGTCTAGAAGAGCTGAAACAAGATTACCATAAAAACAAGGCTAAAGCCTGTGTTGTTGGTTCACACCTATAATCCTAGCTACTAAGGAGGCTGGGATCTGAGGCTCAAAGTTGGAAGGCAGGATAGGCAGGCAAATCTGAGAGATTCGTACCTCTAATTAACTTAGCAGAAAAGCTGGAAGTGGAGCTGCGGTTCAAGTAGCTGTGGCCCCAGCGTTGAGCAGAAAAAGCAAGAGACTCAAGCCCAGTAAAGAAAAAAAAAAGTTTGTTGTCAAAATAAAACTTCAAGTAAGATTTAATAACGGATGAGATTATAGACTGCTTCCTTCTCTCTAGTTAACCTAGAGCCTTCCTAAATTGCCTCAGGTGATGGGATTTTGTTTCCCCAGAGCAGGCTTGAAACAGGAGCAAAACAAAAGGAGGGTGTGGCTTCCTGCCTGTGGGAGGGAGCTGGGTGGGTCAAGCCCAGAAGTGTGATTGGCTGAGCAGCTAAGGCCCTGGGATTTTTGAGACCAGAGCCCGCCGGGCACCTTGTGTAGTGAGCTCCCCTGGTGCGTCTCCGCATTCCGTGGCACCCCCCAGGACTGCCACAGACACAACCCCAAACACTTATAGGCTTGAGGAGGTGAGGGACCCACCTGTGTGGGGAAATTTTCTTTCAGTACACTGACTATGCATGGTGGTGATTCCAGGTAAGAGCTGAACCACTCATTCTCATTTGCTCTAATCTCAGCAATACCTAAGTGATTGGACAAAAGCAAGATGGCTGAGGTGTGAGCCATCGGAAACCTGGAGCAGCTGGGAGGATAGGATCAAGAGTTTTAGGGGACCGAAGTGTGTAGAGATAGGTCAGTTCCTTTCTCCAATGGTCTGTGAATGATTTGTTAGGCATCTATTTGATGTAGGCACCTTTGGATGGGATGGGAAACAGTGACTGAGGAATCTGCTCCTGACCTGAGCTTACGTGGAAGATGGCAAGGCAACAAATAGGCTGGATTTGAACTGAATTAGCTCCTTGCTCTTCACACTGTTTTGAGCAGGAGTTGGGTAGAAAGGCAGGGTCAGA
Organism: Dipodomys ordii; assembly: GCF_000151885.1. Lineage (NCBI taxonomy): Eukaryota > Metazoa > Chordata > Mammalia > Rodentia > Heteromyidae > Dipodomys > Dipodomys ordii. The sequence goes on from NW_012267430.1 coordinate 838,456, forward strand.
GTCCCAACACTTTTTGTAGGGCTTGAACTAGGGACCTGGACACTTGTGTAGCTTTTCTCCTGTAAGGCTGTTACTCTACCACTTAAGCCACAGCTCTACTTGCAGCCTTTTACTGCTAATTGGAGATGAATCTCAAGACTTCCCTGCTTGGGCTGGCTTTAAATCCTGGTTCTCAGATCTCAGCCTCTGGAGTAGCTAGAATTACAGGTGTGAGCCACCGGTGCCTAGCTTTTAAGTCCCAATTTTCATTTTCTTTTCCGCTGGTCTTGGGGCTTGAACTTAAGTCCTGGACGTTGTCTCCAAATAAGGCTAGTGCTCTTCCACTTGAGCCACAGTGCCACTTCCAGCTTTTTCTGTGTAGTTTACTGGATATTATAAAGGTCTCATGGACTTTCTTGCCTGGGCTGGCTTTGAACCAAAATCCTCAGATCTCAGCCTCAGTAGCTAGGATTATAGGCATGAACCACTAATGCCTGGCTTTTAAGTCCCCAATTTTTAACTATCTGGAAGCAGGGAATAGGGGGATAGGGGATGGAACACCAGTAAAGAGGAAAGCAGAAGGTGTGTCTCTGGTGGAGCATTAAGACTAAAATGATATTTCACTTAAGCCTGGGGAGGCCAAAGACTTCTGGTGCAGATGGGGGGGAGGGGAAGGGGATAAAGGGGGAGAGTAGCTATGTGGGCTTAGGGACTTAAGCATCTACCTGTTCCCTTCCATAGAGACCAGTGTGGCTGGAAGGCCGGACCCACCAGAGGCTGTAGGGAAACCAGGACCCTCAGGGCACCAGTATCAGGCCCGGTAGTTACTGTGGGCTTCCGAGTTTCTGAAAGAAGGAAGGAAGCTTCTGATTTTTAGCAGAGGATTGTTCTGGTTCCTAGTTTGGGAATGGACTTCAGGAGCTATAGTGGGCAGAGCAGTTAAGAGGTGAGGGTTCTGAACTGGCTGGATGTAGTGTTGTGGCTCAGGCAATTGAAGTGGAAAGTGCAGGCAGCTGCTTTTCCAGGTGCTGGTGGAGTTAGGCAGTCTGGCCCTGAACCTGGAGAATCTGCCGGTAGATGTTTGGAGAGAGAGGAGAGGGGTCCTCCTATGTTCCCTGGGTGTAGAGAGGGCTCCGAGCAGAAGGTAATGCCTCAAGAGCCTCAATGGAGCCTTTTCCCCCCTCTCTTTCTACATATTTTGCTTTGTATTTACAACCTAGATCACTCTAGCCAAATGATCTAAAATCCCAGAAAGACAAGACTATGGACAAGGCTATGGATAAGCAGGCAGGGATGCTCATGTGTGCAGGAAGGGCAGGCATTGGTTTGACTGGCTCAGGGTCTGGAATAGGAATGTCCAGATTCTATAGCCAGCGATCAGGAACCTGGATCTTAGAGATAAGGCTGGAAATGACTTGGAAACTTGGAGGCTGGCTTTTTGGAGCCTAAGGGCTAGATAGAGGCTTAAGGTTGGATGGCCTAGGACTATATAAAGGATAGATCTTAACCTAGGGAAATTGGCTTAAGAAGAATCTTAGGCCAATTCCCTGGGTTGCTACCTTTAGAACACCTCTAAGGATCAAAAGGTGGGGCTGACTTGGACTGTCAGCTAAGAAGCCTTGAGCTATGAGATGGAGGGGACTGGTTTTCTGCCAATATGTAAGTCTTACTTATAGGGAACCAGTAGAGAGAAATAAAAAATATCCAATGTCCCCTCCCCATTGTCCTCCCCGGAAAACAGCCTTTCTACTTATCAGTTGTTTTGCATTTGAGGGGAAGAAGGTGCTAGAGCTACAACCCCAGGTTTCACACATGCACTGTACCATTGAGCTACTGTACCATTGAGCTACAATCTAGCTCTTGTTTTGCCATTTGAAGGAGGTTGTTTGTCATGAGACTAGAAGCTGTGCTAGGACAAAGAATGTATAGATTGAGTTCCTGTGTATTCTCAATGTCAAGTACAGAACCTGGCCAGTGTAGATAGGCCATGTTCTCAATGGAGACATACTGAAACGGAAGTTTCAGACCCAAACTCCAGACCCCCATGTCAAGTCCAGCCATTCGTCTGTAAATGTCAAATAAAGAGACATGGAAGAGAGCAGAGAAAGGAGATATATCATTTATTTTCATGGGCCCAAGTCAATGCTTCTCAGCAAAAAGTAGTTTAAATCTCTCCCCACCTCCCTTTTAAAGGAAAGGTATGTTTACTAGAGTTGCATGATCCATACCTGCTTTAAGCCAATCTAGAAACGTGAACCTCCTTTACATCAGTATATACATTTTGAAGGTTTTTACATAGGGCGCTCACAGGAAGAGGCTGTGTTAACTCATGCGCTCCAGGCACACATAGAACAAAGCCTCGCGGGGCTGGGAAGGTGGCTCAGTGGTAGAGCGCTTGCCTTGCATACATGAGGCCCTGGGTTCGATTCCTCAGCACCACATAAGCAAAAAGAAAGAAAACCAGAAGTGGCGCTGTGGCTCAAGTGGTAGAGCTCTAGCCTTGAGCTGAAGAGCTGAGGGACAGCGCCCAGGCCCAGAGTTCAGGCCCCAC
>NW_012267430.1:845900-866335 GCF_000151885.1 Dipodomys ordii
TTTTCCATTTCCTAACAAATGGGGCAATGTCATTCTTTCTGATGGAGGCATAGAATTCCATTGTGTATATATACCACATTTTCTTGATCCATTCATTTACTGAAGGGATAGATCAATAGGTAATTAAATAATCACTATAATATTGATATTCTCTTTTTGTTTTCTTAGGATGATTTAATCTTGTTTTTATACAAAGTAATAGTATTTACAAAAATTTACAACAAAAATGTCCAAAATTGTCTACAGCTTTTAAACCAAAGGTACCCACTGATACTGGTCATAGGCTTGAACTCAGGGCCTGGGCACTATCCCTGAGCTTTTGCACTGAAGACTAGCACTTTACCACTTTAAGTCACATTTTCACTGCTGGTTTTCAAGTGGTTAATTGGAGATGAGAGTCTCATGGCCTTTCTTGACCAGGCTGGCTTTGAACCACAATCCTCAGATCTCAGCCTCCTCCTGAGTAGGTAGGATTACAGGTGTGAGCCATCAGGGTCCAGCTTTCATTTTATTTTATATTGATATATGTTACATTTATTATCTATTTACAGATCTTTAAATATACAGCATTTTAGTCATTTATATTTCATGTTCAACATTAAAGGCTATATGTTATGTAATGTACATGACATAATAATCTCCCCTAGAAATTTGAGCCTGATTTAAAAAAAAAAAACAAAGAGAATAGTCAATGGAAAATAATACATCAAACACAAAGTTGCTTTCTGTTTTCCCTTGCAGAAAGTTATTCACCCTCAATATAATGGAAGATTCTCAGACTGAGGATTCTTTCCAACGTGAACTTGAAGATTATATTAGACAGCAGAGAGCCAGAGGATTACAGCCAAAGATTTGCTTTAGAAAAGAAACTGGAGTCTCTATACCCCAAGAAGGGTACGTCAGTTTCCGATCTCCAGTGCTAGAGCAACAACTCTCCCTTAGCAGAAACTTCCCCAGCTTCCCCACTTCCTATGAGAGGCTGAGCGCAGAGGAAAGGCAAGTACCTCTCTGGTCTAAAATCCATCACTCCAGACAAAGGCTGGAATCCCCCAGCAACTGTCAGAACAATAACCACTATTTTTCCAAAAGTCCTTGGCTTCCAAGTCATAGCCTCTCCTGGGAGGACAGCAGTATGGTCCACCCAGCAGGCCATCAAGACAGATGCCAAAGGAGGCAGTGGGAGGAGGAAAGAGATGCTGCCACAGAGGATCCAGTGAAGGGCAAGAGGAAGTACCGTGCAGAGCTAGGTTCCCTCAAAGAACACCAGGGCCTGGACAGGAAGAGAACCAAGACAGAGTCAGAGAGAATACAGAATTCCTCAGGCAGAATGAAGAACCACCTGTATGGAGCAGATGCTCCCAAAGTGGAAAGCCAACCCCACAGGAAGAAAAAGGGACTTAGCAAAGAAAGTCCGGAGGAGAGGGACTTGTGGGATGAGGCCATCTTGGGCAGTTGTTATTGATGCTCAGACAACTTGGGATCCCAAATGGATGAGTGAAATGACTTTGAAGCAATTAATTAACGACCCACTTTTCTTACCAATCAGCTGCTTGAAGTCCTTTCACTGTATCTGGATAGATTTTTTTTTAAATTCCAGTCCTGGGGCTTGAACTCAGGATTTGGGCATTCTCCCTTAGATTCGTCACTCAAGAGTAGTGCTCTACCACTTAAGCCACAGCTCTATTTCTGTTTTTCTGTTGGTTAATTGATGCTAAGAGTCTCATGGACGTTCCTGCCCAGGCTGGCTTTAAACCAGGGTCCTCAGCTCTCAGTCTCCTGAGTAGCTAGGATTACAGGCATGAGCCCTTGGTGCCTGACTAGAAGCTCTTCCAGAATTGGCAGACCTGGACTCTTGAATGCCCAAGGACTAGAGGCTGAGCTGGCAAGCTCAGAAGCTCCCATATCCAAACCTTGGGAACTCGAAGCCTGTTTCTCCAGAATTTAGAAGATAGAAACTTAAGGCTCTTCCTTTTCTATTCAGATTGGAAGCTTAATGCTCTGGGCTTTAACTATAAGCAGACCTGAAATTCTGCAGGTTTTGTTTGGTTGTTTGGTTATTGTTTGTTTGTTTGTTTGCCAGTCCTGGGGCTGGAACTTGGGGCCTGGGCACTGTCCCTGAGCTTCTTTTGCCCAAGACTAGCACTCTACCTCTTAAGCCACAGCAACACTTCTGGCTTTTTCTGCTTATGTTGTACTTGAAGAATCAAACCCCAGGGCTTCATGTGTGCTAGGCAAGCACTCTAAGCCACAATCCTAGCCCAAATTCTGCTGTTTTAATCTTGGCTTCAAAAATCTTTGTTTTGTGTTGGTAATAGGCTTGAACTGGGGCCCTAGGTAAAGTGCCTTAGAGCTTTTCACTCAAGGCTGGGGCTCTACCACCAGAGCCATACCTCCACTTCTAGTTTTTTGCTGGTTAATTGGAGATAAGAGCCTCTCAGATTTTTTTGCCTAGGCTGGCTTCAAAGAGTGATCCTCAGATCCCAGCTTTTGGAGTAGTTAGGAGTACAAGGGTGAGCCACTGCTGCCCCACTGTTGGCTTAGGTTGAAGAGAGATGAGAAGTAGACTCACTTTTCAAAGTGTTTCTACTTTGAATTTGGTATCACATGAGACTTTTCTGTAACTGTTCCCAAAGGCAATCATCAGAGTGGAGTAGACTCATTTGCATCACTCTCTATTATAATGTTCCTGTGCTGGTTGTCAAGTTGTTGCCTCTTAGACCCAGGCAGCTTTTTTTTGGTTTGTGAAGCAGACTATTGTAGTTGTTTGCTAGTTGGCTGGATGCTAGTCTCTGCCAGTAGAGGGTGCAGGAGGATCAATGTAAGGTGGAAGCAGGAAAAGAAGACTTCCTCTTCCCAGAGTTGCCCTATTCTATGCCAGCAAGCCAGTCAACAGTGAGAGACTGCTCAGCTAAAGTAGGCAAACTGCCACCTGCAGGTCATGTCCAGTCACCATCTGCTTTTGTATTGTTCTTAAGCTACCAATAGTTGTCATATTTGAATCTCAACTGAGAAAACTGTTATCCAAACAAAATGGATCTTTGTCTTCTCATTCATTAAACTGTATTACAATGATTTTTATCATGGGGTTTCATCAATAAAAAGGATGAATATTTGTTTTCTGTGTTCTAGTAATGCCTACATAGTATCATCGACCAGGCCTCTTGCCACAAAACCCTACATGTACCACATGTTTGCTACCTGACCCTTTCCAGAAAGAATCTGTGTACACCTGCGTTAGAGTCTTCTATGCACCTAGCCATCTTTTCTTAGCTAACAACACTTTATATTAATTTGCTTGCTTAAATTTTGGGTGTTTTGGTCTCCTGATTTAGACCTCACAGAGTTCTACTAGACCAATAACTTCTGTCAACAAATCAAAAAATAAAAACCTGTCAGCACCAGTGACTCATACCTGTAATCCTAGCTACTCAGGAGGCTAAGATCTGAGGACCATGGTTCAAAGCCAACCTGGGCAGGAAATCATAACAAAATAGCAAGTAACTCCTCTGGAGGCTGAGAGATCTGAGGATCAAAGTTCATAGCCATCTAGGCAGAGAAGTCTGAGTCTCTTATCTCCACTGAATCTGGAAACATCCAGAAGTAGAGGTAGAACTCAAATGGTAGAGTACCAGCCTTAACCAAACAAGCTAAGGGACAGCACCCAATCCCTGAATTCAAGTCCCAGTATATACACACAGACACACACACACACACACACACACACACAACAGGCAAATAACTTAGTGAGAAAGTTATTTCCTTCACAATGATTTTGAAGCATTGTTTCTACCCAAAAGTAGGCAGAAACAAATATTTTGAAAAAGAAGAAATATAAATGGCCAACCAGCATTAGCAAGTTGCTTAGTATCCTATGTCATTAGGAAAATACAAATCAAAACCACCATGAGCTATCATTTTGTATATACCCCCTAGAATAAATAAAAAAGCAAAAATGGGCTGGGAATGTGGCTTAGTGGTAGAGTGCTTACCTAGCATGCGTGAAACTCTGGGTTCCATTCCTCAGTACCACATAAACAGAAAAAGCTGGAGGTGTTGCTGTGGCTCAAGTGATCTAGTGTTAGGCTTGAGCAAAAGAAGCTCAGAGACAGTGCCCAGGCCCTGAATGCAAGCCCCAGGACTGGCTGAATGCAAGCCCCAGGACTGGCAAAAAAAAAAAAAAAAAAAGTGACAAGTGCTGGTGAGGATATGGGCATACAGGAGCTCTCCTACATGGTTGGTGATGACACAAAGTGGTATAGCTACTAGAGAGAACAGATGAGCAGTTCCTCAAAAAGTTAAACAACTAATATATGACTCAGAAACTCTATTGCATGGCACATTACCCCCCCCCCGCAAATATTGAAAACAGACTTAAACATACACTTGCATGTAAACGTTTATAGCAGCCCCATGTTAATAGCCAAAGGGCAGCCTTAGCAGTCAATCCCAACGTTCATCAATAGATGGACAAACTATGGTAAATGCAACTAGCTATGTCAAGCAATAAACAGGAATGAAGAACTGGTTTATATGACAATGTAGAAAAACCATAAGCATGTAGTATTTAGTAGATGAAGTCATTTACTGAAGGCAATCTTTTACATGATTTCCTTTACATGAAGTATCTAGAACTGATGAGTCCAACTACTACTAAGGATTAGTAGTCTCCAGGAACTGAAGGGAAGGAGCCATAGGGAATAATGCACTACTTACTTCTGGACTGTATGCTTTCAAATGGTTTATTTGTAATATTATCAGTAGTGTTGGGCTGGGTGTGGATGGTCCAAACCTGTAATCCCAGCTACCTGGAAGGATGAGATTGGAAAGTTGGAGGTTGGAGGTCACTCAGGGGAAAAAAAGTTATTGAAATCTGGGAGACTATGGCTCACACCTATCATCCCAGCTACTCCGGAGGCTGAGATCTGAGGAGCAAAGTTTGAAAAGCGTCCAGGGTAGAAAAGTCCAAAAGATAATATCTCCCATTAGCCAGCAAAAGATGCTGAACCGGAGGAATAGTTCAGCACTAAAGCACAAGACTTCAGCAAGAAAACAGAGAGCATAAGGCCCCGAGTTCAAGCTCCAATACTAGCACACAACACAAAAAAGTTATCAAGATTATCTCAATAAATGATCAAATCAGGGTGGGTCGCATCTGTAACACCATCTCTAAGAGATAAAGACTGGAGGATCAATGTTTGAAACCCACTCTGGGTGAAAACATGAGACCCTCCCAGAAAAACTCAAACAGAAAAGGCTGCTTGTACAGCTGAAGTGTTACGGTGTTTTGCCTAACAAATGGAAGGCCCTCAGTTCAAACTGTAGTTCCAAAGACAACTGCTCCTGGGTACAATAACAATATGACAACGGGGAGGAGGTTTTGGCTGAGCTGTTTTACTCAGGACATGGCCCTACTTGCTACGTCACCTCCAATTCCTTTAAACTCTCCCCAGTACAGTGAAGCCTATCACCAGTAATGAGCAGTACTAGAGGAGAAAGAACATTGGGTTTGGAGGTTGGAGATCATGATGTTCTCACTCCACTGTCTCTAGTGACACATCAATCCCCTGTTCACACTGCAAATTCTGTGTGGCTCACACCTGTAATCTTAACTACTCAGGAGGCTCAGATCTGAGGATCCAGCCAAGACAGGAAATTGAAAGTCTTAATCTCTACTTAGCCATCAAAAAGCCTAAAGTGGAGTTGAGGCTCAACTGGTAGAGCGAGCACTTGGCCTTGAGCAATAAAGCACAGGGACAGTGCCCAGGCCCTGAATTCAAGCCCCTGTACGCACACACACACACACACACACACACACACACACACACACACACACACACAGAAAGCAATAAAGAAAAGCAGTGCTATCCAGTTACATTCCTTCCACCAATCCTCCAGCAGGACCTGTTGATCTCTGGGCCTCAGTTGGCCTAGCTGTCACAATGGGTCACGACCCTGTCCTGAACACTTCCCGGGGGGCAGGAGGCATTTACACACGTGCTGGTGCTTGGCACAACTCAGCGCTGTCAGGCCTTGCATGGGGATCTGGTGGGCTCAGTGCAGCCCAGACCTCTGAATTGCCAGGAAGCTGTGGGCGGAGACCTAGCCATCCACACACACCACAGCCCCGCCCCTATTCATCAACACCCACCCCACCCCCACTGGGTGCCCCGGGTGCCCCGCCCACCCTCTGCCCCGACTGTCCTGGAGGGGCCCCAAGATGCAGCCCTGGCTTTGGCTCGTCCTGGCAGGTAAGCCTGGACTTTGTCCCCACTCCCCAGGGGATGGTCTGAACTAGACCAGGGGACAGAGCTGGTTTGGAAATGGTTGTCTCAAAGGCAGAAGGCAGAGCTCAGAGCCCCGCTGTGGGGACAGTGGTGGGGGCCGCTGGCTGGCACAGTCTCTGAGAGTGGAAAGGAATATAAAACCTTCCATGAGCTCATCACCGGCCCAGGCATCGACAGCCTGATGTCTTAGACCTCTGCCCAAAAGCCTGGAGGTGTGGCAGGAAAAGGGGAGAGAGGAAAGCGAGGGAAGGGGAAAGGAAGGAGGATGTGAGCAGGAGGGCATCGGAGAAGAAGGAAAAAAAGATATCTTTATCTGGGAGCTCCACATGTATGTATCCCTAGGAAGGTGCCAGGGGCCCCGTCTGGCCTTCCTGCCCCATGCATGGCCCAGGCAGACAGTCCTGCAGACACATCTTTATTACTTCCGGGAAGCTATGGTGGCACAATTGGACAGAAGCCACCCAGTGCTGCCAGTCCAGGGACAGCTCTAGCTGGGCACTTCCTCTTCTGGCTCTGGCATTAGGGGTGGTGGGTACTTTGGCTCCTCAAAGACATTGTGCTGAGGTTGAAAGTTTGGAGTTGGCAGATTCCCTTAGGGTTGAAACTGGCTCCCAATGAGACTGATGACCAAATGCCCACTCATCTGTGACCCCTAACCCCCCAAAACTGACATCCTCCCAGCTAGACCAGACGCTAACCCTGAGACCTCATACATGGAAATGAGTCTAGGCCAATAAAGACTGGGAAGATTATTGCCCATGGTTCTAGAAATATCAGGTTCCTTTGAAAATGGAATTAGTGGGTTACTGAAATCAAATGAGACCACGTGTGTCTTGGAAATCTGCCTTTGTGTCCAGAAAGCAGCAGGGTCTCAGTCACAGCCAGGTACAGTGGCCAGAGAAGTAAGCTGACCCAGAGGGGGCGGGGGAATCTTGGTGGGGGACAGGATGTGTCTTAATCAGAAGGGGGAAACAGATACTTATAGCCCAGGCCTTACACTAAGGAGTCACTTCTGGGCTTTTCTGGAAGGACTTCTGTCATCTGTATTTGTAGCCCCATTATGTGTCTAAGTCCTAGGAGTGTATCACAGGCTTCTTTAACTCAGAGGCTTCACCCTCAAGTTTTGGGGTCCCATGACTAGGGTTTAAGTGTGGTTCACTATATACAGGTTGTGTAACTTACATAACACTCTTACCCTTCCTGAGCCTCTGTTTCTCATAAGTAAAATGCCTGTAAAGCAATCTCTTTCCCCATAGGATCAGATGAGAATTAAGTGAGAGAATGCATGACCATGCCTTCCATATCTCTGTAAATACTACATTATTGACTATTTCCCCAAAGGCACCACTGGAAAAGACAGTCTGGCATTTGGGGAGAAAAGAGAAAGCCCAGAAGCCACTTGGCACCAAGTGCAAATTCCTTGTCAATAAAAGTCAAAGCTTCAGGGTTGGTAGAGCGCCAGCCAACAAGCAAAAGCATCAGGTACCAAGTTTAAGTCCCAATCTCAGACCTAAAAAAGAAAAGAAAAGAAAGTCGAAACTTCAAGTGATGTGAAGGTGCAGTCTGTATAAAGTTTAAATTAATCTCATTGTGTCCTAGGGTCACATGGGGCCATGAAGTATCAGCTGCAAGCACAGAAACATGGGCCACTAACTCAGGAAGCTGGCTCCTCTGTGTTACACACACACACACACACACACACACACACACACAGAGGCCTCCTCTGCTCACCCAGATTAGTGTCATCTTTGTGCTTCTCCATGGTACACAGAGTGGCCCTCTGTCCCAAGCCAAAATGAAAGGTCAGATAGGATTTATTGGAACTGTAGTGAAGTCTTGGCCATGAAGGGAACCTTTCTGCTCCTTTTTGAGGTTTTACTTATTTTTAGTAACAATAATGTGAGATATGAGACTGGTGGATTATATTTACCTGTGTATAGTGTGATTTCTCCCATATCATTTTCCTTCCTTCCCTCTCTCCCTCCCTTCCCTCCTTTCCCTTTTTATTTCATTCATGGTGTGGTGTGGTGTGGTGTGGTGTGGTGCTGTGTGTGTGTGTGTGTGTGTGTGTGTGTGTGTGTGTGTGTGTGATTGCTGGCAGTAATAATGTTTGAACTCAGGGTTTGGGCACTGTCCCATAGCTTTTTTTGCTCAAGAATAGCACTTCACCACTTGAGCCACAGCTCTACTTCTGACTTTTTACTAATAATTGGAGATACAAGTCCCCCAAACTTTCCTGTATGGGCCGGCTTCCAACCATGATCCTCATATCCCAGGCACCTGAGTAGCTAGGATTACAAGCATGAGCCATTGGCACGTGGCCTCCCATTTATTTCCAATGCTCTTCAGCAAACAGAACAGTAGCACCAAGCCATTGCTCTGGGACTCCCCTAATGTCTCACACTGATGCAGAGCAGAGACTGGATTTCCAGCCAGGTCTGTAAGTCCCACTTATTCCTCATGAACAAACCTCTGCCTACTTGGCCTTCCCCTCTGATACTAAAGTGAATTCCCAGCCCTGCTTCTGGGGTGCTTGTCTTTTTGTTTGGGTCAGGACCTGGATTGGGGAAAAATGTCTATAATTGTACCTGCTGGAGACAACTGCCCAGAAATGGTGGCTGGTCCTGTTTTAGGCAGCAGATCAACCAAGGGCTCTGCCTGAGTCTAGGCTCCTCTCCCATCATGCCTAGATTTTCAGCTGCTAGAAGCTTCGGGAAGGCCTGTGCATCAGATGGCAGCCAGGGAAAGCTAAAGACAACCAATTTTGGCTTCAAACTTTGGGTAAATTAATAGCTGTAATTGGAACTTCGATTAAGTAGCTTCTTGCCTAGATTTTTTTCATCTGCATAATAGGGGTAAAAATCCCCAAACTAGTCTGGCATTGGTAGCTCATGTAATTCTAGTTCCTGTAATTCTACCTCCTCAGAAGGCTGAGATCTGAGAAGCATGGCTCAAAGCTAACCCAGGCAGGAAAGTCCCTGAGATTCTTTTTTTTTTTTTTGGTTCCGGTTGTGGGGCTTGAACTCTGGGCCTGGGTGCTGTCCCTCAGCTCTTCAGCTCAAGGCTGGCGCTCTACCACTTGAGCCAAAGCGCCACTTCCGGCTTTTTTTTTCTGCTTATGTGTTGCTGAGGAATCGAACCCAGGGCCTCAGGCATGCAAGGCAAGCGCTCTACCACTGAGCCATCTTCCCAGCCCGTCCCTGAGATTCTTATCTCCAATTAACCACCAAAAATCTAGACAAGGATTTGTGGCTCAAGCAGTAGAGTTCCAGCCTTGAGTGAAAAAGCTTATGGGACAGCACCCGGCCCTCAGTTCAAGCCTAGTACCGGCACATCCATATACACACAAAAATATCCCAAAGCCAGTTTGAGATTTGACTGAAATAATCCATGCCAAGGGCCTGGTATTTAGTCTACTATCACCAAATAGCTACAGTGTTCCTGTGCCCATTGTAAAACTATAGCAATCATCTGCCTGGCCACTGATCTCTGTGAGGCTCTAATCCAGCAGTTCCCCTACCTCCTCCCACCTCCACCCCTAGGCCCTGTCACTGAAAGGATTTTCCCTGGATTGGGCTTTGATCCATGGCTTGGTGTGACTCTGAGACACACGACCCCCTCCCCCCATGAGCTTGTCCAGGAAAATGTGCTGAAGGTTTCTGTCCTTCTGCCCCTTTGCAGCTCTGAGAGGCATCCTTGCCTTCCAGGAAGCCCCTGCACTGGTGCAGGTTCTGAGCCACCAAATAGGCTCTCTGCCCTGCCAGATGAAATCCTTCCCGAGCAATGCGCGTCTCTACTGGCTGAGATTACACCAGGCCCCCAGCAATGGCAGCTACTATGATGTCCTGGCCTACTGGGACTCTGGAAAAAAAACGACGATATACAACGCAGGGGTGACAAAAGAGAAGCTAACTTTGTTACAAGACATGACCAAGTCCACTCTCAATATCACGAATGTGACACCTGCAGACAGTGGCATCTACTCGTGCATGACCGTCGGGTCCCCTAAGCTGACCTTCGGGAAGAGCATTCTACTGAATGTTGGTAAGAACAAGCTAGCACTATATAAATGAGCATTGTACACCTACTGTGTACCAGACCCTGGGGCTGCCCAGCTCTCAGTGAGCTCTACTCTGCAGCAGGACTACCGCTTGGGCCACAGTGCTACTTCCAGTTTTCTGGTGGTTAATTGGAGATGAAAGTGTCACAGACTTTCCTGCCTGGGCTGGCTTTGAACCATGATCCTGAGATCTCAGCCTTCTGAGTACTAGGATTACTGGCGTGAGCCACCTGCACCCGGCCAGCACTGTGCTTTTATGGAGACAAAACGTTGTGTTTTTTATGCCCTTCAAGTCACAGCAGAGCTGGGTCCCTGCTCAGATGGGGATCTCAGAAATGCTGATTATATACACAAGGAAAGGAGGCTCTTTTTATCTGGGCACACCCAATGAGAGCATTCCCAGGGTAGTAGAGGGGTAGGTGCCTTCAGTCTTCTTTGTGGGTTGAACCGTATCCTTAGAGTTTTGGGGAGTAAGCAAACTGGATCTCAGGCCCATCTCTGCTGCTAATTTGTCACATGGAATTAGGCAGGCCCTTCCCTTCCTGGCAACCTCAATCTTCTCATTTGTTTCATGGGAACTCTTAACTCCTTTAGTCCTGGGAAGCTTCAGTTCTGTGAGTTCAGTTAGTATATCCAGTAAAAATATATTCAAGCTAAAGATATAATTTTAAATTTTCTTTTTTTTTTCTGCCAGCCCTGGGGCTTGAACACAGGGCCTGGGCACTGTCCAGGAGCTTCTTTTGCTCAAGGCTAGCACTTTATCTCTGAGCCACAGCACCTCCTCTGGCATTTTTGGTTTATGTGGTACTAAGGAATTGAACCTAAGGTTTCATGCATGCTAGACAAGCACTGTACAACTAAGCCACATTCCCAGCCCCTAATTTTAAATTTTTGAATTTTTTTAAATGAAAAAGAAACAAATTTTCATAAATTTAACCCAATTTATCCACACTGTTATCATTTCAGTAAGTAACCAGTATGAGTTATTGCTGAAATATTTTGGCATTCTTTCTGCATACAGATTGACCACATTGTGCAATCTAAGCTGCACATGTGGCCAGTGGCTGCCATGTTAGACACATTCAGCCTCCAAGAATGAGGAGGATTATGGCAAATTCTCCCAGCCCTTGTATGGCTTTAGTGAGCCCTGCTACCCCAGCTCAACTTATGGTCAGGGCTCCTATGTCTCTGTCTCCTGCTCCTATAGGGGGCACTGAGAGGGACAAGGGATCTTGGAGTGAAGAGGTAGAGACAACTAGGAATAGAAGCATAATTAGAAAGACAAAAAACATCTAGGCGATATAGGCCTGTAACCCCAACACTTGGGAAGCTGAGACAGGAGGATCATGAGTTCCAGGCCAGCCTGAGCCCAGAGTGAGACCTTGCCTAAAACCAAACCAAACAGGCCTACCCTGTGGGGTGAGCATGAGGTTCTGAGAAAGTGAAAGCCTCCCTTGGAGGTAGGGGTAGATCAGTGTACTGATTCTTATATAGAATGAGGGACTTTGGGTTTGGGTTTGGTTAATTGTTTTTGTCTCTATGTACCCCACATCTTTCCACTCATGAGATTTCAGTGTCTGAGGAAGGTGGTTGGTAAAGAAGCATAACTGATTTGCAGAAACTTCTAGAAACTTCCCGAAAGTACCAACTCCACCCACCACTACCTGGCTTTCCTATTTCCAAGCCACATATGCTGCCCAGAACCCCAAGAGTGGCAACAACTCCCCAAAGCTCATTTTTATAATCATGCCAGTTCACCCACAGACTGGATACCCAGAACCAGAATCTATCTGTCTGACTGTGTTGGAGAGGAGAAGCCGGGGTGATAGAGCAAGTGTCTGGAAAAAGATGGGGCCTAGTTCAGGCCCATTAAGCAAACCATGGGCCCAAAAGGCCTGTCCATTGCAGGAAGACACAGAGAGAGGTTGAAACTGGAGGGTAAGGCCGGATCAAGGGGAACATTGTTGTGGGCCAGATGAAATTAAAACAGAACAGCTCTTAGTACCCCCAAGAGCTCCCACATCTTATCTAAGTTTCTGTGCTCAGCCAAGGAACTAAGGGCCCTGTAGAGCTAACTCCCTTCCAAACTCACCAGGGACCAGTTGAGAAGCCCCTGCCTTCTTGAGGTGAATGAAAGTACCTCTGGGGCCATGAGCAGTAAGGACATGACACCCCAGCAGGGAGCCATGAGGTGACCTCACAGTAACTCCTCAGTACTGATGACCAAAGGCCTTGGGTTGATCTATGAGTTTGACGTGTGTGTTTGACGTGTGTGTGTGTGTGTGTGTGTGTGTGTGTGTGTGTGTGTGTGTCCTGGAGCTTGAACTTGGGGGCTAGGCACTGTCCCTGAGTTTTTATGTGCAAAGCTAGTGCTCTACCGCTTTGCACCACACCCCCACTTCCAGCTTTTGGGTGATTAATTGGAGATAAGAGACACCTGCCTGGGTTGGCTTCAAACCACGATCCTCAGATCTCAGCCTCCTGAGTAGCTAGGATTACAAACATGAGCCACTAGCACCTAGTTTATATTACATTATTTTTAAGGACTTCTAAGAGAAAGGAAACTAATCTCAAACTAAGTAGCCATCATGATGCCACATGTGCAAAACAGAGCCAGCATCTCCTTAACATGGGCCTCCTCACTGGCTTCTGGGTTGGGAAGGAGGGTCAACAGCCCCTTTCTCCAAGACACCAAGCTGACCCCCCATCCAAGATACTAGACATATTGAGAGCAGATGAGAAGCTTTCTTGCTGTGTGACTGCAAGTCCATGTAGCATCATGGAGATCAGTGATTCATCGTGAGGACTCTAATACCTGCATATAAGATATAGGGTTGTCTCTTAGTCTGCCTGCTCTTTAGCTGGCTAAGATGTGTGCTTTGCTTTCTGTCTGCAGTTGATGTTCTTCCCACCACCGTCCAACCCACCAGGAAGACTACCAAGAAGAAAATGTGCCGGTTCCCCAACCCAGTGACCCAGAAGGGTGAGTTCCATCCCCCAAGCTCTGAGACAGATGTCCTCTCTACTCCCTCTCTTCATCCCTCCCCCTCTCCCTCCTCCTTTCCTTTCATCTTTCTGCAAGCACTTTGGCAAGTGTTGGGTCTGTAGCCTGTTTCTTCACCCCCCCCCCACCAAACTGGGGTTAGAAGAGATCCTGAGTATAATAGCCGTCACAGTTTAGAGAGGACAGTCAAATCCTTGCAGTGCAAAACAGTGAGGATAGACCTACTAAAACATCTTCACAGCAACTTTGTTCCTCATTGCCAAAAAGTAGAAAAGACCCAAATGTCTACCAACTACAGAACTGGTTACCAGTTTGTGAGGCTGCCATTATAATGGAACAAGAAGACAGTCATGGTGGCACATGCCTATAATCTCAGCATTCAGGAGGCTGAGGTGTGAGGACCGCAAGTTTAAGGCCAGCTAGGTTACATAACAAGATCCTGTCTCTAAATTGATTAATTTTGGATAAACTTTGGAAATATTATGCAGTGAAAGAGGGTAGTTACAAAAGACTTCATATTTCATAATTCCACAGACATAAAATATGCAGAGTATGATATTTCATAGACACAGAAAATGGATGAGTGCCACTCTGAGGAGGAGTGAGAAATAATTCCTAAAATATAGGGGCTTCTTTCCCGGCAGATGAAAATGTTCTCAAGTTACATTATGCTGGTTGATGCACAATTCTCTGAAGATTTTTTTGGGGGGAGACCAGTCCTGGGGCTTGAACACTGGGCCTGGGTGCTGTCCCTGAGCTTTTATACGCAAGGCTAGTGCTCTACCACTTGAGACACAGCTCCATTTTTAGTGTTTTGGTGTGGTTTGGTTTTGGAGTTTAGTCTCATGAACTTTCCTGCCCAGGCTGGCTTCAAACCACACTCCTCAGATCTCAGCCTCCTGAGTAGCTAGGATTGTAAGTGTGAGCCACTGGCACCCAGTTCTCAGAAAATTTTAAATATATCAAATTGTATACCTTAAATGGATGGACTTCATGATGTGCAAATTATATCCTAATGAAGCTGCTAACTAAAAAAATGACCCAACTCAGGGCTGGGAAGGTGGCTCAGTGGTAGAGTGCTTGCCTTGCATGCATGAGGCCCTGGTTTCAATTCCTCAGCATCACATAAGCAAAAAGAAAAAAGCCGGGAAGTGGTGCTGTGGCTCAAGTGGTAGAGTGCTAGCCTTGAGCCTTGAGCTGAGGGGCAGCGCCCAGGCTCAGAGTTCAGGCCCCACGACCAGAACCCCCCTCCAAAAAAAAAAGACCCAACTCAAAGAATCAGCACTTTAAAACTTTCCAGTTTTGATACTTTACAGGATGCAACACATAAGATGAGCTTAATATATATTTGCTAATGAGCAGAGTAAATGCGCCTTTCTGTATCAAACACCTCTCTGCAGGAAGGGAAGGGAAGGGAAGGGAAAGGAGGGGAGGGGAGGGGAGGGGAGGGAAGGGAAGGGAAGGGCAGGGAAGGGAAGAGACACTTTCCTTGAACCCATCAGCCCAAATAAGTTTCTGGAAAAATACTGACTTCAACCTTCAACCTCCCCCCCACCAAGTTTACTGCTGTCACACAGAAATTGCCATCTGTTGTCACCCAGAGAAGAAACCACAAGGACACCGTCCTCCCCAATCCACAGCACTACCTTGTGCTGCTTGGGTTGCTTTGTTTTAAAATATGAAAGTACCCAAGGAGGGTACTGAATAGAACCTTGGAGATAAGGATGGGAGAAGCCACATGAGGCCTCAATGTAATGAAAAATCAGAACTTCAGAAAGGCAAAGTCTTACAGAATGGAGGTGGGGACAGAATGACCTTGTCTCATAGCATATTATGTGTGGACAACTTCATCTAAAGGAGTTTAGGCAGGCTACAAGGTTAATGGTACAAAACACAAATACGTTGCCTGACATCTTCAGCTACACAGGAGGCCGAGGCCAGAAGGTCACTTGAATTCACGAATTTGACACTAGCTTGGGCAACACCATGAGACTCCATCTCAAAAGGAGAGAGGAGGGTGGGGAAGATAAAGGAAAGGGGAGGGGAGGAGGGAGAGGGAGAGAAAGAAAGAAAGAAAGAAAGGAAAGAAAGAAAGAGAAAGGAAGAAGAAAGAAGAAAAAAGAAAGAAGGAAAGGAAGGAAAGAAAGAAGAAAGAAAGAAAGATAGATAGATATGTGGAAGCAGGAGGAGCCAGCAAAGCCAGGTGAAATAAAGGAGCCATAGGTATGTAGTACATTGCTGATTTCAATCCAATCACGTCCACTCCTCAGGATGCCTCCCATGTGTGTTACTTTTTAAAACTTCATTCAGATACAACTCCATACCATACATTTCCCCATTTTAAACACACAGACTTAATGAATTTTATAAAGTTACTTAGTTACACAACCATCTGCACAATCTAATTTATAATGTCTCCACCATCTAAATAAAATTCCAAGTGTTCAATATATATAAATATAAGTCAGGTGGCTCACGCCTGTGATCCTAGCTACTCAGGAGGCTGAGATCTGAGGATCACAGTTCAAAGCCGGCCTGGGCAGGAAAAGTTTGTGAGACTCTTATCTCCAATAAACCACCAGAAAACTGGAAGTGGCGCTGTGGCTCAAGTGGTAGAGTGCTTGCCTTGAGCTGAAGAGCTGAGGGACAGCACTCAGGCCCAGAGTTCAAGCCCCATGACAAAAAAAAAAAAAAGTCCAAGCTCACACAAAATCAAAAGATTAAGTGAAATACTGTGGTCCTCTCCCCCATGAAGCTCTGGGTTTGATTCCTCAGTACCACATAAATAGAAAAGGCCGGAAGTGATACTGTGGCTCAAGTGGTAGAGTGCTAACTTTGAACAAAAAAGTTCAGGGACAGTGCCCAGGCCCTGAGTTTAACCCTCAGGACTGGCCCAAAATAAAAATAGTTAAAGTCTATGAATCTGTAGTTCCCATTTTCATATCAGCTTCAGGACATGAAACAATTACCAGGATGAGTGATTTGTAAGAGTAAAACATGAAAACTAGCCCAGGATGGTCCACTGTGTGAATTTTTAAAGTAACTTATACATCCATGGAAATTATGAACACATATATTCAGAAAAGAAAATTATCAAATTACCAATGCCGTTTGCTCCTTACCTGGAGTTTTGTTGTCATTGTTTTATTCTTTTAATGCCAGTACTAGGACTTGAACTCAGGCCTATAGGCTGTCTCTTAGCTTTTTCTGCTCAAGGCTAACACTGTACCATTTGAGACTCATCCTTACTTCCAGCTTTCCACTGGTTAATTGTAGGTAAGAGTCTTATGCACTTTCTTGTACTGGCTGACTTTGAACTGAAATCCTCAGATCTCAGCTTCCTGAGTAGTTGGGATTACAGGTGTGAACTACTTGGCACCTAGCTCTCAGGACATTTTAACCTCATATAAAACTTTTTTACAATAAAAATATAATTAGTCCAAAGCTTTCAAAAAATATAGCCAGCAAGTTGTGAAATTCAAATACAAAATCATCAGATAGTTTAAATAAAATCTCATTTCTAGGCATGAGAATTTTCTTCTTCCTTTGAACATAGTTTGAGTTTAATTATTTTAAAAAAATTTGGAAGATGATATCTAGCTAGCTAGCTAGCCAGATAGATAAATAGATAGACAGATCTTGATGTGTTCAAAGTGACTACAAGAAAGATTGGATGCCAGGTACCAGTGGCTTATGCCTGTAATCCTAGCTACTCAGAAGACTGGGATCTGATGATCACGGCTTGCAGCCGGCCTGGGCAGGAAAAATCCACAACACTGTTACCTCCAGTAAATCACCAAGAAAGCTGGAAGTAGATCTATGGTTCAAGTGGTAGAATATTAACCTTGAGCAAAACAAAACAAAAACCTCAAGGACAGCACCCACATTGAGTTCAAGCCCCAGGACTGGCATGAAAAAAAAATAGGAAGAAAGTACACCAAAATGTAACCAGTAGCACTCTCCTAAAAGTGGGTTCTGGTCTTGGGTGATTTTCCTCCTTCTGTATCTGCCTGCCTCAAATGCTCAGTGTTGAACAAGTGTCCTGTGTGTTTTCCAGGCCCAGCTTGTAGCCTCATCACCCTCAGCCTGCTGGTGGCCGGTATCCTGGTTCTGCTGGTGTCCCTGGGTGTGAGCATGCGCCTTTACTGTGAGTTGCCCCTTGCCAGGCCATCCTGGGGTCCCCAGTTCCTGTCTGAAGGTCCAGGAGGGAGGGGGAGTTCCTTCTCTAGCGCAGTAGACAGCAACCTGGTGGCTATTTGGCCCCAGAGAACCTATGGTAGTTCTGGAAGTATTCTTTGTGGGGGGAGAAGGAGTTGGAGGAAGTCAAGAGGTGCCAGTATATCATGCTTGCTGAGAATGAATATTAGCACTGAGCCACATCTCCAGACTCCACATCTCAGATCCTATGCTGCCAGAAGGAGAGCCCACCAGTCTCTGGAGTCAGATGGATCTATGTTTGGTTCCAGTGCTGCCTGTCTGGCTTCTGGCCTGGGAGTAAAACATTGTCTACCCGCCAGGGCTACAGTCTGTAAAGTCTTTCCCAGAGAAGCTGGCATGAGGCTTGTGCTGTAGATGGGAATTTGCCCAAGTAGTGAGATGCAGAATGTGGGCCCAGGAGTTAGGTGAGATAGCCAGTGGTGTGAGTGGAGTTCCCGGAAGTCCCTCCTCCAAGAGACTGTGGGAAAATCAGATGGCTGCTGTCTTTGGCCACTACAGACCTGGGCTCATCTCTTCTCCTGGTCTCTTAACCGACTGGCTTTGTCATCAGTGGAGGGGAGGCTCAGACTGCCTCTAGCTTTTCAGCTCACCCATGCCTCCTTGTGCAAGTTACTTTCCCCTTCCCTGGGTTTCTATAAAATGGGCAGGTCGGTGGCCCTAAACTTTGGCAAGCCACAGGTCTCTGGGACCAGGTGAAGGCAATGGTGACCCACGTGCATGCATAGCTTTGCATCCTTGCTCCCACCTCGGGGTCTGGGTATCCCACTCTAAGCACCTACTAAAGTGCCATGATCTACAAACTTCTCTGATTAAGGACTTTTTTTCTTATTTACTGGTATTTTTTTTCTTTTTTGTGGGTTGTGGGCCTGAGCTCTGGTCCTGGGCACTGTCTCTGAGCTCTTCATCTCAAGGCTAGTGACCTACCATTTGTGCCCCAGCGCCACTTCTGGATTTTTCTGCTTACGTGGTACTAAGGAATTAAACCCAGGGCCTCATGCATGCAAGGCAAGCACTCTACCACTGAGCCACCTTCCAGGCCCTTTACTGGTAATTTTAAATTGCCAAGACTAACTGCAACTAGCTATGTTTATTTATTGTACCTCAAAGACAAAGAGTAATAGAGGTTGAGACACATTTACATTTCTTCCCTTCACCCCAGTGGGAGATCTTGCTTATCCCTGGTACCCACGCTATGTTTGAGATGCCCCTCCATGGGATTTCTCATTCCTGACCTATTATGAAGGACAAGAGAGAAGAGTTTAAGGACACAGAATGGTGGAAATGCTTTTAATCCTGCCTTTTCCCACTTAAGATACTAGTTGGGTAGATTACTCAATAACTTGCTTGTCGTGCCTCTGTTTCCCCATCTTAAGATGGACCTTGTAGTAGTATCCAACCCATAAGCTTCAGTGAACCTAAAGGGGGTTGATGGGTGTGGAATGTTTGGGAGCGAGCCTGGCACAGGAATGAGGTTGAGGTGGGGATGAAGCTGCCTTCCTCCTCCCTGTCCATCCCTGGGCGTGGTGCCCGTGATCCAGAGCCCCCGCTGACTGTGGTACTTGCTCTGTTCTTCCAGGCCTGCGAAGGAGAGCCCGGCTTCACTTCATGAAACAGTGAGTGGTCCTTGGGCGGGGCCCTGGTTCCTTAGCTTCTGTGCTGCATGTAGCCCCTGGCTGCAGCCAGGAGTTGACGTTACATGCCAGCACAGATGGAGTGGCCATTTGGAAAAGAGTTAACCTGAGTAAACAAAAATACAGAGTAATCGCTCAATGTGAGTCACAGAAAACAAGCTGAGTGCTCAGCTTTCCCAGAGAGAACAGTCAACCTTCACAAGCCTAGGACACCAGCGAGAACTCAGTCCAGCCCCTCCCCACCTGTCATTCAGCCAGGCCTGCAGGAGATGAGGAATTCATTCCCCCCTTTTGCACATCGTGGAGACAGGCCCTTCTCTCCAAGCCAGCTGTCCCACCAGCAGTGGCTCCCTCTTTTACACACCCGTCCTTGGCCTACCTCCCACCCTGGGCGCTAGCTGATCCTAGGAGTTGGCAAGGCTGAAGGTTCAGTCTCACAATGCAGCATCCAGAAATAAAGGCCCTTTAGCTCGCAAGCATGGTACACACCTGTAAAACTAGCACTAGGATGTCTGAGTCAGGAGGGTAGTAAACCCAGGTCAACTCTGGCAACAGAGCAAGACTCGAACCAAGAGTAAATAAATAAATACAAGCAAATAAATACAAAATCATTCTGCAGATCTTGGCAAAAAAACAAAGGCTGTTAAAAGCTAGAGGCTCTAGCTGCTCCCCATCCCCAGGGTTAGGACCCCACTCTTGGATCTAATCTTTCTTTCTCAACATAGAGACTGTGTCATATCTACTTACTTCACGAATCCATCTGATCCTCAGAACACCCCCTTTCACATGGGGGTGGGGGAGGGAGAGGATACATCTCTAAGTGGAAGAGAACCACCAGGTCTTGTGCTCAGGGGTGCTGGCTCCAGATAGTGGCTGATCTGAGTTGAAGTCCCATCTGCCACTCTGAAGCTGTATGGCTACAGTTGGGGCACTTCACCTCTCTGAGCCTCCAATTTCCCATCTGTAAAATGGAATGGCAGTACCAATCTCATGGCTTCTGTTAGGCCTGCTAGGGAAATGACCAGAAAGTGTTCAGCCCTCAGTTCTAAGGAGTCAAAGAAAAAACTGACACAACTAAATTCAACCCTATGACTTTAACCACCAGGAAACAAAATGTGCTTTTCAATACTCTAAAATGATCATGCCCACATTAGCTCTCGTTTTTACAAACGCTACAGTATCATACATAAGATTTGCTTAGCCATGCAGCTGTATTTTTTTTTTTTTTTTGTTTGGAT